>NC_053166.1:146920818-147008318 GCF_016835505.1 Polypterus senegalus
GGACCGACTCGAAACAGAAAATGTAATGAATGCATTGCAGGGATTGTCAAGCTATCACATACAGTAGCGAGCATTGCTATTGGGGTTTTCATAAAGGCAGTACAACATAAACACATGACTTTCTGAAACGCACCAAACAACTCGTGTCTGCATACAGAGAGTGGTGGTTACTCCATTTAATGAAAGTTTATGAATGCGTTAAATTAGTTAGCTAACAGACTTGACTGTTGATAGCTAGGTTATCAAATAATGTTGAAAACTTGCATCACTGATTTGTTATAAGGGTATTTATTTATTTACAACAGCCAGGCTGTTGCCCCAACGTCCACACCACAAAATGAACTGACAGAACATCTGAGCAGAACACGTCTACAGCATATCATCTGTAGGTAACTGTAGCGTTTCAACTTTTCACAAAGCCAGTTATTGCTGCTGAAGGAAATACTGCTCAAACAACATTGTTCTGCTTCCTTTTAACTCCCTTGCTAAGATGCCAAACCTTTAATTGCTTCTTTTAGTTTTAAACAGTGGTTTTTAATTGCTTCTCATTTTCTTAACAAGCTGGCAACAACAATGAGATGCACATGACAAAAGAATCAGCAGTTCGCCATCTAACCCAGAGGCCCTCACCTTTTGTCCAGGGCCCACTGTTGCAACAGATTTCTCTCTCAACCATATTGTGCTTTTAAATGGAGTCCCACCTTACTTAAATGTGTGCTTCTTTCCTGGATTGCTTTGCTGACCAATCATATATTACGAAATGGGAGGCTGGTTATATTTTCATTTGAATTTAGCAAGCATTTACAGGTATGTATGTTTTAGATAATGTAATTTTTGGTTTTAAAGATTTTCATTCCACTTTTCCTGGTATTTGGGTTATTTAGGCTGTATTTACTACTGAGCACGATAAGCTATAAGTAGCTGCAGTCTACAGCTATAGAAAAACAGGAAAACTACACGAAGCATTTAAACTACTGCAAAAATGCAACATTTCCTAAATTTTCTATAAATGAAAATCTCACACTACAGTGCTTTTCTGGATAGAAATCAATTATATGAAAAATGACTGTGAAACCTGTTAGAAAAAAAAAATACCAACTAGCCATATTGGCCGCAAAACTGAATTATAGAAAAACTCCTCTAACTTGTTCCTTTTTACATTGGTTTGCTCAACATAAAGTGTTTGGTTTAATGAAGTATTTGAAAAGAAATGAAAGGGAAAAAAGGAGGACTGACAATTACTAATCTACTCTGGTTCACAAAAATAACTTTTGGGAAAGAGTAATCCACAATATAAGAATGATTTAATATGTCAGAATGGAAGCACTAACCAGCCATAAATCTAATTAAAAGCGTTCATTATTCTAGCCATGGACTGGTTTCTAATTGAGTAAGTTGTTTGAACATAAAACCAACTTCAGAACCAAACCTGAGGACCCCTGTAACGCAATAACACCTTTGACTTCAGTACTGTTCATTTCTGGTACTCTCTTGATCACTTTTATGTGGTTGCCTCTTTACTTTCTCTTGCTCAACATTTCTTCCAACTTTGGTCCCTCAGCAGTCCAGCTTTTATCAGTTACTGTGCAGATCTCTCTTTTAAATTTACTTTGTTGCCTGCCTGGAGAGCCTACCTGTGGCCATTTAAATCCTTTAATTCCATATACGTAGCTGGTTGCATGCACTGTTTCTGCTGCATCACTATTGTCATGTTACTGATCACTGGCTTTAAAACACAAATCTGGCAACAATAAATTAGAATTTTATCATTTTTCACATAAATTACTATTTTGTTTTACTTTATAACATTTTTCTTTGGTGTGGAAAACTATAAGTATCACTTACACCTGAAACATGTTTTCGTTTCACTGGACTAATAAATTGCTCATATGATATTAAATAGCCCTGCGGTGTGCTGGTTGTCCTGCCCGGGGTTTGTTTCCTGCCTTACGCCCTGTGTTGGCTGGGATTGGCTCCAGCAGACCCCCGTGACCCTGTAGTTACGATATAGCTGGTTGGATAATGGATAGATGGATGGATGATATGATATATAATTTATAAAAAATATAGGAAACATTAATCTACACACTGCTTAATTTGTATTTTTCTCTTTTATTGAAGAGATTAAACAGTCACCTTCACTATTTTGATAAAGCAAAATGTTATTCTATGTATTTTTGTTTTTAAAATGGCCCAGGATTTCAGTCAGTGGTACAAAACTCACACCTTTAGCAAAATTCTAAAGATCAGTTTACAGGTTTGGCAAAAAGGCAAAAGCTCTTATTGTTATTGTTAAGATTTCCATGATTATCTCACGTATTTCATTTTCACTTTTTTTTTCAGAACAAGATAATGGTATAGGAAACATATCTAATAGGATACAAATTGACAGTCATATAAAGAACTCCCCATGTTTCTCATGCTCCATGAATAAGAAAGATATGGTACAGACAAAAACAGTGAGAGAAAAACTGAGAGTCACTGGACCACAATCATGCAGTCACTGACCACTCATTGATAGTGACTCTAGTTGAACCATTAATCCAGGTCAGTGAAAGTTCCAAAAGGACTAGATAGTCAAAAGAGGATTTCCAGAGATTTGGCAAAAGATTATCAAGAGACATCCATCATATAGCCTAAAGCCAGTTTACCTATATAGGTAAAAGAGTTAAAAAGAAGGAAAATAAGAGTTTGAAGAGGAAACTTAAAATACAAGATCTTATAAAAAGAGTTGGAAAGAAAAGACCAGAAGAAAGTAACAGGAGGACAGTACTAGAACATGTGGATTAAGGTGCCAGGGGTAATAAAAGAGTAAAGGTTACATATGGGACTGGGAGTAAGTCCCATGCCACAACACTTATGTGGGGTTAAGATGGAGACAGCACACGCATTTAAACTGAATATATTGGTGGTTCCGATTTTTGGAGAACCGAGAGACATTATTACTTCAGAGAAATGGAGGAGAAAAGGGAAGATCATGGGGCCAAATATAGTAAATAGGGATGGGATGGTAGGAGGCTTTGATAAAAAGAGTATAAAAGGTGGAAATGGGAGTACTGGAACAAAACGTTCCAGTATAAAATAATGGAACACCACATGTCCTTAGGACTGACATATGGTAGAGAAAAAAAGAAAGATAGAAAAGTTTGAATGCAATGAGTAGAATCGAGGAATGCTGAAGTCATTAAAAATATCATCCAATAAGCTTAGACCCAATCCCCTCACCATTCCCAAGAGGGAAAAGATATACCATGTCTGCAAATCGTAAAAAACTAATTTTGAAAAATGTGGGTCTGAGAGTGCCAATCTGGACAGGAACCTAGATGCCTCTCAGTACAAAGTGCAGAGGGCATATGAAATTAGAGGTCCACAGTTACAAATTTGTGCAAACAATGAATAAGAGAAAGTGATAAGAGATATTAAATTATATTCTATGGGAAAACAAGATAGGGGATAGAAAAAGATCTAAATCATAAGTCAAATAGTAAAGACTCAATAATCAGGCTTTATCTCAGATCCACGTTTAGTTTGTTAACTAACAAAAACTACCCTAAAGGAGAACATAGACAATTACTTAGACTACACAATAAATTCCAAAATAGTTTCTTAAAAAGAGAATCTTGGTATACAGTAGGTGTTGGAAACACCTAATGCAGCATTTCATGCATCAAGCTTCACTACCACTAGCTATATTCTAAGAGGTCATAGCATTTGCTTTATACAGTTTCACTCAAAGTGTACCTTGGTAACATCTACTTAACACCACAGCTGACTGACACTGAAGCATTCACTCAAGTGTGCTATGATGAGTGCTGAGGGTGTTGCAGCACTGTCTTCTGAAGGACACAGCATTTAATCTTTGTATTGGTAAATACAAATGCCACCTTTGAATGATTTTGAACAAATTATATTGGTAACAACTGGAGTGAAAGGTACAGAATGATCAGGTAGATATGTATAAACAATAGTCAATAATGTCTTAGTATCAGAGCCCAAAAGCATAGTTGGTTCATTACATACTGAAATTTCAAAAAATGGCTATTAGTCAGAAATATACTTTCCACATAAAATGTTGTCTATTCACCATTCTTACCAAATGCTATCTATCCATTCTTTTTTTAACCTGCTAATAATTTGGGACATTCAGGGTATTACAACTACTGCTGACTTTTATATATATATAATACTGCCACATAGAAAAGTATTACAAACTAATAACAGACACTGTGCGTGACTTTTGCGTCTATGATGTTTTAACACTTCATATTTTGTGATGCTACTAGTCTTTACTGTCAATATGTAACTTTATAAGTTTAACAATTACACATAAGAAAAATTGAGCCCTAGGTTAATTAACAATGAATGTTCTCGTTCACAATTTTGTGAAAAAATAAAATACATGTGTGAAATTTCTACAAAACACGTTCACGCTCCATAACTTTGAACTGATCAGTTTTTGAAACTAATATATTTTTTAAATAACATGGGCACATACAGTATTGGGGCAGCATGGTGGCTCAGTGGTAGTAAGGAGACCTTATGAGTTCGCCTCCCGGGTCCACCCTACGTGGAGTTTGCATTTTCTCCCTGTGTCTGCGTGGGTTTCTTCCCACAGTCCAAAGACATGCAGGTTAGGTGCATTGGTGATACTAAATTGTCCCTAGTGTGTGTGCCCTGCGGTGGGGTGGCACCCTGCCTTGCGCCCTGTGCTGGCTGGGATTGGCTCCAGCAGACCCCCGTGAGCTGTGATAGGCTGTAGCAGGTTGGACACTGACTGACTAACTGACATACAGTATCTTAAGAAACAGATAGAAAACATACGATTATTTAAAAAACAAATCCTAGAAGGAAGTAGTGCATCTAGTCATAAGTGCATCACTATTGAGTAATATGCTAGAAAATGTCATAATTAAATCACTGGTCTGTATACACAAATGGTCAAGGTCAGGGTGGGAACTCTGGTTGGTGGCTACAGGTATTTGATACAATCAATTTAACTTTACATTACTTTTGTAATAATTAGTTGGACTCATTATTAAATGCGATTTTTGTTTTGGAATGTCAGTGTTCTCTAACATAGACTCACTGTTAAAATTATTCTTCAACTTTTACCTCATTTGTCTTTTTCAAAAAGGTGTTTTATTACATAGCAGAACATTTAGGATGAGCTCTGTCCTTCCTATAGTACATTAGCTCACCTATAAAATACACAGCATGTTGTACTTACAGCATAAGCTACAAGAAACATCAGAAAATATTTTCACAATCTTAAAATAGCACATTAAATCTCAATTTCTTCTATGTTGTTGGTTAGTATAAAATGCAAATTGATCTCTTCAGATGGATTTTCATTTTCTGTAAAGATTTATAAGATTCAGATGTATATAGATTTACATTTTTTGTTTCCTATTTTTTGCATACCCTATGGCATTGTGTGTATTGTATGTTTGAAATGTACAACTTCAGTAGATTTTGTTATTTTTATTGAGACAATTGTCACAATTCATTGAACTACCCTGGTATGCTGGATGATAGAGAAAAATGAACGTAATCATTTAGTATATAAATATGAGAATATTTCACAGTTTTGTACATATGATTCGTTAAGAAAGCAGAAAAATGTATACTACTGTAATTTCTCTCAGGAGACTCTGAGTTTGTCCACTCTCTATTCATGTTTATTTGCATTTTTTTCAGTTTCTTATTGAGATTATGCTCCCCTTTAACATATACATGGTTACAAATCACAGAAAAGGGTACAGATAACAATGGAACAGTTCTTATGACTCAGCCTGGATATTCTAAAGCTCCTGGTCAAAATTTTGCAAGCTTTTCTGGCAGCAGTAATTCAGTTAATGTTGTATTTTTCTGCTTTTCTTCCACTACTACTCTTACCATGTTTTTGTTTTGAACAGACAATTTAAATTATTAAATGAAGTAATTTCTGATTAGACAGTAAAAATTTGAAACACTTTTCAGAAGCACATGCAGTACTGCAGTTTTCAAGGCACCTTTATCTACAAGTGGACTCTTCCCTCAATATACCTTAAGAAATGAATATTTCCAAAAGCAACATTTACACATAGTATATGCTCATGCAACAACACAATTCTTTGGAATTAAAAATTAAAACATATTTAGTTGTTGAATGCTTTTCTGATGCTGACATTAAATACTTTTGTTCTTCTCTAACTCTGCTGAAGGAATGATATGATAAACGGAATCTTCTGGAAATAAATATTTGTGAAATATTTATTTTCATAGCCATTAAGCAATATACTTGAAATTACTTAACAAAATAGCAGAATCTATCTTAAAACAGAAAACTGAGTACACACTTTAATAGGTTCAGATAATGATAACAGAAACCCTTACCTGTACATCCCAGTTTTGCAAACATGGTACAAGAATCCCAACCAGACAGAAAAGGACCTCACACTTTTTGCCGAGTGAACGTCTGTATATACTCCTGTGAACAGTTTATTTTGCCACCTTTCTCCCAGGTTCATCTGACTAACCTTGTAATGATTAAGGAAATAGTGTGGTGACTTTTTGAATGTTTTCTTGCCAGGGCTCCATATGGACACAGCAGTTAGTTGGTGTGGCAAGCAAAGTCCACATAAATAAATTCATAAATAAAATACAGAATATATGCTACATACTACTGTATTGCCATGGTGAGTAAATGACATATATGCCCTACTGTTCATCTGTGTACAAGTGGGCCTTTCTTCATAGGACTATAGTCCATGTTGTGTACAACACAGAAAGTGAAGTGAAGGTGAAGTAACCTATACAGTAGCTCGGGGACATGTTTTAAAGGCAAGCCAACCTCTCTGAACCCTTGTTTTAGATTTTAGAGTTATCTTATCCCTGTGAGGGATACAATTATGTGAGATGTCTGGATTCTGAAGCAGAATCTGAATTAATGCCAGCATTCTTGCTTGGATGCTTTGAACAGAAGACCCTTTAATTATTTGTACAGAATAGATGCCATCAATATATTTGCTTGCATTGTATACAACTATCTCTAACTTTCGTGAATGCATTGTACGGAATAAAATCTCATGTATAAAATAAAATGGATTCCAATGAGATTTTCTTGTAGAAGATGGAACAACCAACAACTTTCTTGCTTGCATTTGATGGAATAATCTGCATCATGCTTGCCTGCAATATGCAGAAAAAGTGTCAGCTTGTTAATCCACTCAGCTCTCTCCCCAAACCTAAACCCTGCAACTATAATGTGGCCTCCAGGTTAGCCAGACATGTCCTAGGGTACATGAGCATTGTCACAAAACTAGAAGCAACAAGCTAGTAATTCTTAGTATACTAAGAATGAAGAAACCGTTCTTGTTGATCGACTTCTGAACCAAACTTTGACAAAACCAAACCCAATGCATTTCAGTAGCTGTCTTTAAAAATGAAAGAACCAGATTTCTCTAAATTCCTCTCCATGGCATTTGCCTTTCCAGCCCTACCATAGTGCAAGTCAAGTAAACCTACACAATATAGATTTATTTACAAATCAAAAAATATACAAAGATTATAAATGACAAAACATAGGAATATGTTCACTCCTTACTTGAACAATTTCAACAGCTGTCTTCTTTACACAACATAAATTTAAAAAGTTCCTAAGCATTTAAACAGTCAAAAGAAAATAGTTTAATGAATAACGTGCCCTAACGGCCAATCGTAGCACACTCACACTGCTGTCATCATTTAGCAGTGTCATTGCATGACATGATGGGCCTGTTTGACAATACAGTTGTAGTCACATCTTGGTCCTGCCATCCATTAATTATAAGCAAATGGGAATTGATTTTTTCCATGTTATATATACCCACTCTATCCACTGTAGGGTTTTGAGTTTATGCCCAAAACAGTTGCAGCTTTTTTTCTATTTTGAACTTGTTTGATTGTTTAACAGTAAATGCATTCGAGGCACTGCTGTACACAAGAGTAACTGTATTGGAGTTGCTTACACTACTGTTGGTAGTCCATGTTTAACGTACCTCAGATGGAACCTTGAACATGGCATCCTTTTAGTCTTGGGAAGTTATAACCTGACCCTTTTTTTGTGGTCTAGAAAGGTGGCAACTCTCTCAAACAAGAATAACGTTAACGTTTTTGTTTCTGATCAAACCAACTATGTTGATATCCCTGATTGTCAGGTCTACAAAATCAAACTTTTTGCATTTTGTATTATTAGAGAAACCTTTAAAAGCACTTCAGCGAAAAGGCTTTCAACAAAAATGTTAATATGTTTATTAATGCAAGTTAGACTGTAACTTACCAGCATAAATCATATAAACATAGCCAATTAAAATAATCAAAAACGTAATTCACTAATGGGAAGAATTTCTATTACTAAAATATTCAGTATCTGCAGGGCTAAAAGAAACTCAGATTTGTATACAGTGCATGCTTAGCAGTAAAGAACGCACATAGTATACTATAACATCATGACTCGTAAATCCCACAAACTATCAAATGAAGATTTAGAGATGGATTGACAATACAGTGGAATAGTGAAACAGGAAAAGCAGCAGACATTGTGAAACAAATAAAGAATATACATTTATAAACACGGGAGAGACGAACATGTAGCTAATTTCATGTCAGTTACTATACAGACAATGCACAAAGCTGTAAAACTCTCTATTTCTAGCTAATGTGTCAGACATAAGTGGAGGAGACAATTGGTTTGATCTTCAGTCTGTGCAAATAATTAAGAGGAAATCATTTTATTAACTGACTTTTGGTGTACGTCTGATTCTAGTTTCAAACCTTGTCACGTATTTAATTATACTACTCCCTGAGTTGCACTGTAAGTACATTACAACTGTGCAGTTTTGACAATTGTTAAGCTGGTAATATTTTAAGTATCGTGTTCCAAGAAACGTTGAAAACAGTTAAATAAACATTCGATTTATATTTTACTCATATCACAAAACAACTAGGATATTGTATTGAATTGTTGTACTGTATTGTATTTTTTTTTAAACATCAGCCCTTATTTTTCTATGGTATCATTAACAGTATGCACCATTACAAGAGATTTAATAGGAAAACAGATCACAACATACAGTAATCCCTCGCTATATTGCGCTTTGACTTTCGCGGCTTCACTCTATCGCGGATTTTATATGTAAGCATATCTAAATATATAACAGATTTTTTGCTGCTTCGCGGGTTCTTTGGACAATGGGTCTTTTTTCTTCCTCAGTTGGTTTGCCCAGTTGATTTCATACAAGGGACGCTATTGGCGTATGGTTGAGAAGCTAACCAATCAGAGCATGCAGTTAAGTTCCTGTGTGCTGACTGGCTCAGCGATAGAGCACCGAATTCGATTCCGCGGCGTTAACCAGGAAGTCTCATCTCGCTCATTCAGCATCAACGTGTTTCGCTGTGTAAAGAGTTAACTTTTGTGCTTATCTTTGTGCGTAGTCAAGCCCTTCGTTGTTGCTCCAAAATGATCTGCTCCTGCTACAGCTTCAGGGGCTGTGCCCAAGCACCAACGGAAGATGCTAACGATTGCCGAAAAGGTAAAAGTTTTGGATATGTTGAAGGAAGGGAACAGCTACACCGCTGTAGGACACCATTACGGCATCAATGAGTCACGATTCTTTTTATTTAAAAAGGAGGAAAAGAATATAAGATCTACGACCACAGTGTCTTTTAAACTAGGGCGTAAAACGAGTTGTAAGTGGACGTAATAAGGCGGTAGTGCGGGTGGAATCTGCTTTAGGGATTTGGATTGAAGACTGCCAGAAGAAGAACAACGGCGGTGCAACACAATCGCCTGAAGTGGCTCCTTTAGAAGAGCTGTAACGCTCTCCTTTGTTGTGCAGTAAAATTAAACTCATTGTTATCGGACAAGTCATCGTGTCATTGTTGGTGAGTAACTATAATTAATTTTCTACGTACAGTACTTAGTACATGTACATACGTTTAGTGTCACTGTACACACATTTACTGTATACAATTTTTCTTGCATTGTACGTATTTATTGCTGGTGGCCTGTCTATCGTAATGTCTGTAACATATGTGATATCGGAGACGCTCGATACCTTTAAAATAATATTTAGGTTTTACTGTATATAAACAGTGTGTTTACATACATAATTTCAATGAATCTTACTTAATATCTAAGAGAATACAAAGGGTTTATGCTGTATAACTGTGCAGGGAATATTTATAAACAGTGTGGGAGAGTTTATAAGGGCTTGAAATATATAAAAATAACCATACAAACATATGGTTTCTACTTTGCGGATTTTCACCTATCGCGGGGGTGTCTGGAACACAACCCCCGCGATCGAGGATGGGTTACTGTATAATCAAATATACGGCACAAAATAAGCAATACAATAAACATTGAAACAGCAAATGCAAGTAGAAACAAAACTGCTCAAGTGACAGTAAAAAGGAGCATAAGGTTTTATGTGAATTCAAATAGTTTAGCTTAAAGCTTTTAAAGTTCAAAATCACCTACAACAACCAAAACACTGTTCAAATGTTCACAAAATTTGGCATGTGCAGTGGTCACAGTATCGAAACTCTATTTACAAAGAGACACTGATTACATTTTATTATTTTATTACATTACCATGGTGTCCTTTTGTTTGTCACTACACTGGTTGCCTGTGTCATTCAGGATTGACTTTAAAATACTGCTTATGGTTTATAAAGCCTTAAATAATCTCGCTCCATCTTATATATCGGAATGCCTGACACGTTATATTCCAAATCGTAACCTTAGATCTTCAAATGAGTGTCTCCTTATAATTCCAAAAGCTAAACTTAAAAGAAGTGGTGAGGCGGCCTTCTGCTGTTATGCACCCAAAATCTGGAATAGCCTGCCAATAGGAATTCGCCAGGCAAATACAGTAGAGCACTTTAAGACACTGCTGAAAACACATTACTTTAACATGGCCTTCTCATAACTTCACTTTAACTTAATCCTGATACTCTGTATGTTCAGTTCATCATAATAACTATTCATGGTGGCTCTAAAATCCGTACTGACCCCTACTCTCTCTTCTGTTTCTTTTTCCGGTTTCTTTGTGGTGGCGGCCTGCCACCACCACCTACTCAAAGCATCATGATGCACCAACATTGATGGACTGAAAGCCAGAAGTCTACGTGACCATCATCATCAGGTCCTTCGATGAAAACGCTAAATACAAAGAGGACTGTTTGATTTATGTTAGGTAGATTGCCCAGAGGGGACTGGGCGGTCTCTTGGTCTGGAACCCCTACAGATTTTATTTTTTCTCCAGCCTTTGGAGTTTTTTTTTGTTTTTTCTGTCCACCCTGGCCATCGGACCTTACTCTTATTCTATGTTAATTAATGTTGACTTATGTTTATCTTTTATTGTGTCTTCTATTTCTCTATTCATTTTGTAAAGCACTTTGAGCTACATTTTTTTGTATGAATATGTGCTATATAAATAAATGTTGATTGATTGATTGATTGTGGAAGGAACTTACTTTTTTGATTAAAATACGTTTCTCTACACTATCCCAGCCGCATAGTTTCCACTTCTTTTCCTCTTAATTTAAAAATCTTAAATGAAACAAACCATTAGTAATTGATCTATTAACTGTTCAAATTTAGGGAATACATCTAAGTGCAAATATTTCAAGAAAGTCGCTACTAGGCTACTGTTGCTGATGTACAATGTTGGACAACACAGCAGACCAATAGGGCCAATTTTCTTATTTTTGGACGCTTATTTGGTGCATTTATTATCATTTTTGATGGTTTACCTTTCTTCTACATGCTTTACCTATTTTAAAATTTCTCTTCCTAATCCTAGCAACCCAGGTGGACACACAGACATACACACTGACCGATGTCCTGTTATTAAGGTGGATTTCTGAAGAGGAAGGTTATTGCATTTTCAGTAATCTGTTAACTGTGAGAAATATGAAGCAAAAAATCTTCAAATTCTAATCACTGTGCTGTACTGAAATGAACCCTTCACTGAATTTGCACCAGCATGCAATCTGACCCGTATAACAGAGCACAAGTATGCATGCATGAAAATCTGCCCAATCGCTTCTTATCTAGTGTATGATCACAGCCAAATGGATTATACATCACTCTGAAGCCTAATCAAAAGCGGTTCAGACTGCACGGTCTCTTATTTACAAATCAAGACACTAGACCCACAGTCCTCCCTAATCTTGTCATGCTGTCACAAATGACTAGTCATGTGAAATGACCTAAAAATGTTAGCATGGTGTCGGGGGAAACTGTCAAAGTGATAATAGCAGATATACAAAGAAAAAGAATACCGCTGTTTTCTTTTTAAACCAATTGAAAAGTAAAAGGACCCCACCAGGAAACTGCTGCACCTAATCTATACATGTAAAGATCTCATTTAAAAGATCCTGTGGCACATTGGATTTTGAACTTCCTCTAACAGGTTCAATCACCAGCTACAGCGAAATACCACTCACTCAACTCTTTATGATGAACAGGAGCTTTTCCCCCTATGTACTACTGTTCTCTTTAAAAAGGAGCAGCAAGTGACATTTTCTAATGTTTTTCTTTTTTGTCTATAATATCTTGTGCGCTCAAATTCTAAAATATCTTTCACTTTCATGTCTTTAATAACATAACTTTACCTATACTGTACACCACAATTTTAGTACAGCATTGTGGCTTTATCCTAAATATGTTCATTCTGATTTATGCATCTCATGCATTAGATATTTGTTTTTTACGTGTTTTTAATGAGCAGTTTTTTGCTTGACCCAGTGTGCTGATCACACTGTCATTCTACTCTAAACTAAACTGTTCTGCAAGTAAAACAGAGAAAGGTTACACAGTACTTCACTACGAAAAGATTGTTGAATAAGTTGTTCACTATCAAAAGTCACATCAGCAATATGAATAATGTCACAGCTACAGTATATTTCCTAATCAATTCAGTAATACCTTGATTAAAAATGGTATCAATTGCCACTGTTAGAGTTGAATTTGAACCCTGCTCCAATGTGCACCTGGCATGTGTCTGAGTCTCCTATCCATTTGTACATCTTGCCTGAAGAAGGGGCCTGAGTTGCCTAGAAAGCTTACATATTGTAATCTTTTTAATTAGCCAATATAAGGTGTCATTTTACTTGACTACTCACTACATTCATAATGGCTAACATGGTACAACACCCTAGTGCTACATTAAAAAATGAATATTTATGGGAAATTCCAAACTTTAAAGTACAGTACTTGCAAATATACACTGTATAGAAATACACATATACAGTACAGTATATGTTACACTCTATGTATACTATTTTCTGTTTGTGTGTCTTTACACTGTATGGCATTATTGTCATTGTTCTGAGAAGACATGCAGATGACAGTTTCATTATACAATGTACACATGGCCATACATTTGAAGTTGAAAGAAGTTTCATGGTAAGGCTATGATAATCACTCATAATTGTGATGATTAGCATATGTAATTAAGAGTTCCGCTGTACAGTACAGTAATAAGCCTATCAACTAGTATAGTTTACTATGGACAAGCCTGACTGTTACACAATTTGATATTTAGTGCATTACTCTATTCTTCAGAACACAGATGAGGAGAAAACATTCAACATGACTCAGGCAACCAACACCACAATAAAGACATAACCAAGATAGAGTAGGATTTTCTGTTTTACTCCATGAGAAACTATCCACCCATCCATCCCACTATATCCTAACTACAGGGTCACAGGGGTCTACTGGAGCCAATCCCAGCGTGCAAGGCAGGAAACAAACCTCGGGCTGGGTGCCAGCCCACCTCAGGGCGCGCACACACACACACACACACCAGGCACACACTATGGATAATTTAGTATCACCAATGCACCTAACCTGCATGTCTTTGGGAGGAAACCCACGCAGACACGGGGAGAACATGCAGACTCCACACAGGGAGGGCCCGGGAAGTGAACCTGTGTCTCCTAACTGCGAGGCAGCAACGCTACCCATTGAGCCACTGTGCCGACCTATGAGAAACTAGTTCATTCAAAACATACATTGATAAAAAAAAAAAGACACCAACAATAAAAACCTCCTACTCTATCTGAATCCTGCTATTGTATATAAGTGTCGAGGTAAACATGCATTTTTGTTTTAATTTTAACATCTATTAAGGCATTTGCTACAGGCTCTACTGAAAGCTGTCATGACAGAAATAACACTGAGTGAATAATTCATAGGTTGCTGGTCCAGTGCCTGCTTTGACTCACTGTGTAATCCTGAGCAAGTAATTTAAGCCACATGTGCATCAATTAAAAATGTAAGCGAATAATTCAAATGTATCTTCATCTTGTAAACTGGATAAAAGTGTCTTTACGATAACATATTACTTATAATTTGTACTGAAAAAAGTTTTAAACATGTTTACATTGCCATCTACAAACCATCCAATAATGCTACCTCATCAATGAGATTCAAATCCATCATAATAAGGAACATATTAATTCAGATCGTGATACACTACACTACTCCAATCCAGGTATATTAATACTTACAACATTGCATGTACAGTCAGTAGAAGGAAGAATTCCAAAAGAGAACAAGTGTTTAAGTCTAAAACCTGGCACAAATGTTATAAAGTGTATTTCTGGATGAGATATTCACATCATTTGAGAAGTAATAAATAGCGTTCATGATCTCCTGCATACACTGGTCCAATTAAAATCTTTAATGAATGCTTTCTTTACCACCATCCAGAGTGTAATATTTACTGGAATACACACCACTTTTTTAATACTGAATACGCTTCTGCAGTTTACACCTCCACATCTAAACCAGAATTCACAATTAAAACTCCTAAAATTTCATTACAAAAATAAAACTGATCTTCAACAAAAGGCAAAAGACACATTAAATACATCTCTAGGAACAGCTGGCATTACTGTACAACCTTATATAATGGTAGCTTAATTCTGCAGTTGCACTTGTACACTTATTTCACTGAGGGCAAATACTAAAAACTACTGTATACATGACTTAATTGCCAAAATTTACGGGAGATTACGGGAATGCTCTCGTGCACAGTAATGATACTGTATATCCTAATTCATATCAACACTATTAAGTAACTGAAATTGTACTGCAATTTGAAGTGCTGAGGAACAACTTGGGATTAATTCACACTAACAGCAAAACCAAGAGCTGTCAAAAAGTATTTTAAATTAAAAATTAAACAATTCACTTTTTTTCCCCTGTACCCTAAACATGGCTGCTTTTGTTCTACAAACCCACACAGAAAGCCAATGTTGTCTACAATGGGCTATACTGTAACTCACAGAAAACAGTCTCAGCTGATTTTAGCTTTTATGTTTCAAGAAAATATACATTTTTATATTTTTTCACTGTGTTAATGAAATGCACTTTTCTAAACTGTGTATACTGTATTTGAAACTGTCAGAGCATCTCACAAAAATTAGTTAAAGCTTTGACTTTTTAAATGATTGAACTGTAAATATGAATCAAATAAGAACCCACTATAAGGGTTACATTTTTGTGAAGTTGCTGTTTCCTCAAATATTAAAATGGACAAACCTGAAGAAAATAAATAAAGCAGATATCAGTGTTGGCTAAAGGAACCATAGAGAGCCAGATTTTTCCTACTCATGTCACTTCAGATCATTGTAAATCAACTGTTTTACAGAAAGAGAATGCTTGATAGAAATTTATTAGTTCATCAAGTAACAATCAAGTGCAATTTATGGAATACTCGCTGATAAAAAGCTAATTTCAAAGTGCAATCTATTTTGATTTTTAATTTTAAGTACAGGTTGTTTGTAAAATACTTACCATCCAAAATTTACATTTGTAGTGACCAGCATTTCTTTAATTGTAGGATGATACCGTACACATTCAAGTGTACAAAGTGCACAGTAATTTATGTAAATCAACATGTGTACCTCTTCAGAGGCTCTTCTTTTATATCAAGAGATGAGAGACAATTACAGATTGTTTTCTAAATGCTTGATCTGCCATGTTTGGTAAAAATTCTTAGACAAGCAAAAAAAAGAAAAGTAATGATTTAAAGTTCAGATTATTGCTACCAGATTTTTACAATGTCTGAAATCTTTTTCAATAATGTAATTAATGAATATTTTTGTCTCACGGAAAGATATATTAATTTTACATTTTACCTTGAAAATCCGGCCAAAAATTTTTCACATGATTTCCTATATTATAGTATATGTTAAAAAGGTGCATCGCACTGGGCACAAGGCTAGCTCTCAGAGAAAAGAGATACTCATTTTTAAGTTAGACTAATTTTGTATTTGAAGTCCTCTTCTTAGACTTCTGAGTTTGTTCTGGAGACTACTTGCATTTAAATATAAAACAAAGGAAACATTTTTAACATGTTATGAGGTCACATATTGATGCTGATTAGTGCTTTTCAAATACAAAAATACCTAAAACTTTTAATGATAACAACCTACCTTTCACTTGCCTCTCACATTTCCTCACCCTTCTTACACTTTATTTGCTTATTTAGAACTTCGATCAAGTTTCACACACACTTATATATACAGTTGGAATATGATTGTTAACAGGTACCCACTAAGACTCGCACGATTTTTGTATTCTTGTTACCACTGTGCAGAAGTAGACTCCTAAACCTAACCTTGACCTCTAATGATTTTTTTTCTGTCTTAATGAAGAAATCATCAAACATTACATTCCTGGGACAGGAAGTAAAACAGATAATACCAAACACAATAGTTTCCACAAAGAATCGTGACATGGTTCAATAGCTCGATATGCAAGGTAACCTTAATCAGTCTGTATTTTTATGTTTTCTAAAACAAACACAGAATAATATATATTATTGGTATAATTTTTTTAAATAAAACAGATAGTTTTACATATATGCATCTCATTCATATTGAAATATTTCATAACCTATTTTTTCAATCTAAACTATTCAGTTTTCGATGGTACCACTCAAATATCTAGCTGTTTATTTATCATTTATGATTGGTTGTTAACACACAGGTGACTCTTGCCGTCCTGTCACTGAACTTGGGTCTTGAAAATGTTGTTCATATGTCTCTAAAAGACTGCACATCATTGTGTTATTCATTATTTAACCCTGTAACATGCTTGATTATGGTACTCCGTTTCTAGCATAAATTATTTCTAAGTACATTCACCATAAATAATTTAGACTAGAAAAAAAGAACCATATTGATCAGCATTACTTTCAATTCAGCATATTACTTGATTAATTAATGAACTACTTACAAGTATTTTCAGCCTTCTTTGAAAGGTACCAATCATTGCTGTGGTGGGCCCCGGTGTATTATGAATTTTGCTTCAACTGAGCTATTGATCGCTGACCCTGAATTAAAAAGAAAACTGATTGTGATCTCTGGTGGACAATGCAGTATGGTATATCTGTCTGTGTACATCAATGTTCTAAGGGAACTGAATCCATCATTTATGAAATAGCTTTCTTAATATATAATTGTGAAATTGAAACGTCAGACAGTTAAGCTAATTCTACTGCATCATTAAGTAATTCTCTTGATCTCAGTTTCAGATTTTTTTTTTTTTTAACATGATCACTCTTTCTCTGTTTTATAGCTTAGTGATTATATGTTGGCTATGACTGCCATGTTGTTGAGAACTTGCTATAATAATTTTACAAATTAATCAGGATTTATCAAATCTTTATTCTTGATGATTGTATAAATATAATACATGTATATCTGTTATTTCATTAAGGTGCTATGCTAACAATGTTTTCAAAAATGAAGGTATGTAAATTACTTTCAATATACAAGACAGTGTGCTTACTGTACAAAAGCACTTCTATGTTGATACATACATGCAACACACATTTTAGTAATTGTATGAATTTATTACCCTTGACTCTGCTTAGGAGAAGGTAAGTTTGGAAAATGGATGGATGAATTTACTGAATATTCAGAAGTAAACTTGAATTTTTGCTTTCAGAACTTTTTCAGAGTTCAACGCTAGAATTTTATTAAGTACTCAAGAGCAACACCTGACGAAAGGAAAAGAAGACTGGAGAAATGCACATGGATATTACAATGCTTCTGATTATTTAGAATGTATACTGCAATAATTATTTTTTTCTCCAGCCTTTGGAGTTTTTTTTTGTTTTTTCTGTCCACCCTGGCCATCGGACCTTACTCTTATTCTATGTTAATTAATGTTGACTTATGTTTATTCTTTATTGTGTCTTCTATTTTTCTATTCATTTTGTAAAGCACTTTGAGCTACATTTTTTGTATAAATATGTGCTGTATAAATAAATGTTGATTGATTGATTGATTGATAAGGATGGAGGTTAAACTGTGTCTTAGTCCATTGTAAGGGAAAATAAATATTAAACATGGATACATATAAATGTGAATAATGTGATTCCCAAACTATTTCTGATCAATTAAATGATGTTTTAACACATCTTACCTAATTTATTACAATGACAAGAAAACATTAACTTCAAGTGGTGTTTCTGACGGTTAAATCCTGAAGATTGCAGTAGCAGTTTTTGATTGTTTAAACGATTCTTTACCATATTATACTATAAACTATTAAAATTCTGCCCTTTGTTTTAGACTTTTGCATCAGACAGAATACAAATAATTGAATAGAAAAATAGCATAAAGCAACAGAATAAAATAACTAAAATTATACATTTTAAAACATGATAAACTAACAACCCTGTTTCCAAAAAAAGTCGGGATGCTGTGTAAAATGTAAATAAAAACAGAATGTAATGATTTGCAAACCATTTAAACCCATATTTAATTGAAAACAGAACAAAGGCAACATATCAAATGTTACAACTGTTGTTATTTTATTACAAATATATGCTCATTCTGATGCCAGAAAGCTGAGAGGGGGCAGCCTGATGGAACATCTGACAACTAACTGGTTTATTGACAGCAGGTTGTTAACATGATCTGGTATAAAAAGAGCATCCCAGAGAGGCGGAGTCTCACAAGTAAAGATGGGGAGGGGTTCACCATGGCCAAATATTGCAGAAATTCAAGCAAAACATTCCTCGATGCAGAACTGCAAAGAATTTGAGGATTTCATCATCTATGGTACATAATATCATTAAAATATTATGGGAATCTACAGAAATCTCTGTACACAAAGGACAAGGCCAAAAAACCAATATATAATGGCCATAATCTTTGGCACCTGAGGCAGCACTGCATTAAAAGCAAACGTGATTCTGTGGTGGAAATCACTGCATTCCCTCAGGAACACTTCTGAATACCACTGTCTGTAAACCTAGTTCATCACGGCACCCACTAATATAAGTTAAAACTTTACCATGCAAGGAAGAAACCAAACATAACCATGATTCAAAAATACTGCTGTCTTCTCTGGGCCTAAGTTCATTTAAGATAAACTGAGGTGAAGTGGAAAACTGTCCTGTGGTCTGATGAATCAAAATTTTGAAACTCTTGTTGGAAATCATGGACGTGGCATCCTCCGGGCTAAAGAGGAAAGGGACCATCCAGCTTTTTATCAGTGCTTAGTTCAAAAGCCAGCATCTGTGATGGTATGGGGGAGCATTAGTGAATATGGCATGGGTAACTTGCACATCTGGGAAAGCACCATTAGTGCTGAATGATATCTACATGTTTTGAAGCAACATATGCTACCTTTTTCATGGAAGTCTTTTGTAATTCATCAAGATGAATGTCAACCTGCATTCTGTGCATATTACAACAGCATGGCTCCAAAGAGTCTGGGTGCTAAGCTGGCCTGCCTGCAGTGTAGACCTTTCACCTATTAAAAACATTTGGTACATTATGAAACAAAAACTTGACAAAGGAGACACTGAACTGTTGAACAGCTGAAATCCTATATCAGGCAAGAATGGGACAACACTTTCAATACTACAGCAGTTCTCCTTAGTTCTCAAATGTTTACAGTGTGTTGTTAAAAGAAGAGGTGATGCAACACAGTAGTAAATAGGCTCCTGTCCTATAGCTCATAACAAAACAAATAAGTAAATATTTAACTTACTTTTCATTTTGCAGTATTAAATAGATAAAACACCAACAATAAAAAACTAAGTACTCTGATCTTCCTAAACGTTCAACATATACAGGTCTTGTGTGGGCTATTGTATGTGTAGTTATTTTCAAGCTGCCATACAGTAGATATTTCTGTTAAACAACAGAAACATACATATTCTTTATAAAGAAAAGATGCAGTTTAAATTATGTAAATGTAAATTCAGCCATATGAAATGCACATCCCTGTTGACGCTTAAGTGAAAACATGCACCAAGACATAAAATCTTGAAACTGTCTGACAAAGAAAGTGACAAAATAGCAGATTCTCTTCCCCATTTTCATTTCCTGTCTTATAAATATGAATTGTTTTCCCTACTGTATTTTTAAAACCTTGCTTTTTCCATACTGCTCTGGAGTATACAAATGGAATCCTTTAATTTCCCATATGGCTCACAGTGCTTTTAGTGCAGAGCCAAACAATTTCCCTTATTACCAGATATAGTATTTCGGGTTTGGCCGCTATCTATAGAGGTTTAAAAAACAGAATCTTGAATGGACTAAACTACTGAGAATGCAAGTGATATTTTATCTGTACTACAAATAGTATGAGATCTGGGATAATGTTCTTAAATTGGTAAATTCACAACTGTTTTCAGGGAACAACGCTAAGACCATGGCCATGTTCACCAAATTAAAGCAATTATGCCATTGCAGTAGAACATAATAATACAACTGTCACGATAAATCAACAATTTGGGAACTGTGCAGTAAAAACACTAACTACAGTATGCCATTTACCTTGGAATGTTAGAATTGTGCAGTATACATCAATTTACTGTAGCAGTAATTTTTATACAACATAGTCATACAAAAAAGAAACACATTTGCAGCAAACCAAATGCTAATAGCTTTTTTTTTCAAAGCAAATTAAAATTATTTGTAGTGATAAGGCTGTCATTATATGTATTCATAATTATCCATACAGTATGTATAATGTTATGTTATGTTGTCAAATAATATAGAAAACTTTATCTATCCCAAATAAAACACACCTTTGAAAATGCAAATAGTCATGCCATGTTGGTATATATCTCTAGAATTGCCAGCCAAATCGTAATTTCATGCATCTGTCATAAATAGCACATTAAAAATCTTTAAAAGAGGACATCAAATGTGGCCTACAGGATATCTCATTCAAAACCTACTGTATGATAACAAAGAGCACATGTCTATCTCAAGAGTGCATTCTTATCATGGGTGAAAATTATCCTAGGTGTAAAACTTTTCAATCTACATTAGTACTGTGAAATGTTTCCATCATTATGCAGGGAAAAGTGTTTTCTATTTTGAATTACAGTTTTTCATAAACCATATTAAAGGTTTTAATAGGTTTTACACAAAGGACTCTTATGTGAAGGCAATACTTAACAGACTTCAAACCCAGTGTAACACATTGTTCATGAATAATTAGTATTATCGTGGTAGTGTTAGTACTGTCATACGTGTAGAGTATGAAGAAATTATTACTTGTACAGTTGCTTGTCTAATGAACATGCAACACATCGCCACTCTCAGCTATGATGAACGTGAATGGTAAAGTAAATGATGCTGTCTACGTTGTTCAGGACAGATACACTAAACTACTGTTGAAAAATCTTTACAAAATTCCACAGCTGTCTGTCTGTCTGTTACAGTCTTCATATATGCTACACAGTTTGTAAACTATTTTTAATTGCAGATTATATAATTATACATATTAATATTGGTATTACATAATTATGTATTACTCTGTTATCTGATTTCTTTTAGAGGTTATTATTATTTTAGGTTTTATCCCTGCCTGCCTGCACTTTTATACTTTATATTCATGGAATGTTACTCCCATACAGTGCTATCATTCATCTTTGCAATTCAAAAAGTACACCACATCATGTTGAAATATACTGTCAAAAGTGCTAGAAGTTGTTTCAAAACCCACTGTGCAAACAACTACAAGTATGGACTAAGAGACAGAAGGGACAGCCTTTCTAAATATATAGTAACTAGTGATCTTTTGTTAGAATAATGGATTTTAAATAGTAGGCAAGTGTGGCAAAACAAAACTGATTTAGAAGCACAATGCTTTACAGATAAGTAATTAAATGTAAAATTTAATCTTGTGTTGTTATTTTAAAGAATTTTTAAAATATGCAAAATACTTGATGAAAATTTAACATTTAGCACCCCAACAACAGGTATTCAGACTATTTCATCGAAATTATAGCCTAGGAAACTGAAAGGAAATATAGCAATTCCATGCTAATGTGAATTGATAAATAAAACATGGTAGGCTACCCAGCAAGTCAGTTAAGATGAATTAAAATGCTACCCATGGCATTACATCACACCAGCTAACTCAAGCAGCTTTAAGAATATAAAAAATCATATATAGCTACAGTACTTGATAAAAGGAGGCAGATTAATGTTTCTAAAACTGGGCATCACAAAGTTCTTGCCAAATAAACAGAAAGAAAAACAAATGATGTGGATGAATGCACTACCTGGCAGGCCTTTATTCCCAACATGCAATATTCCAAAGAAAAACTGTACATTCAGCAGAAAAATTAAATATATTAAAAGGGACTGAACTAGTAACAAGTTACTAGTTGAGTCCTTGCAGCTGTCACTGCTGAGTGCATTAGCAAAATAAATAAAGAAAGAAATAAATCAATCAATAAAAGGAAAAACAAAACTAAACACAAAGAAAAAAAAGGATATGTAGGCTCCATTATGGATGCATCAGAAAAGTATCAGTGATTTGTTTTTTTTACCTGAAGAGGTGTTACAAGAAATTTCATCTGCTGCAACGAAGACGAATTGATTTCTGCAAGAGAAGATAAAATTCACAATACCGCTTGCTGACTGAGTAACGTGCCGTCTGCCGACTGAGTGGATGTTTGAAGATGGGCACAGGGAAGGGTATTGTCAATAAATGGATGCAACTCAAGAGCAAAAAAACTCAATTGCTACTGTGACCTAACACAAGAAAAGGCCACAAGGAGATATGGACTTAAATACATGCCAGGTTCTGTTGTATGGGAATACAAATGGGGGGTGGGGGGTGGGGGAGGTTATGGGGGAGGTAGGAATGAGCCATGTACACATGTTTCAGCTCTTACTCTTTTTGTGACCCGTAGTTTATCAAATGTGTCTCTTTTTATGTATACTTTCACTGTAACTGATTCTAATAATTGGCACAGAACAAGAGACTACTTAATGCAAACATGCATCTTTATAGCGCATACTTAACAAGGGGACTATGTGCACAAAAATTCATGCATCATAAGGATAGCATGCTTATTGCAAAGAAATTTTTGTCAATTCTTACATATTCTCAATCACTATAATACTTTTTTTTAAAATCTGAACAAGTCTCAAGAAATCAGGTTGCAATCATTCTTGTCTAATTTGAACAGCAGCAAAGGGTATGAAGCATGCTTTTATGTAATGCAAACATTTTATAAAGTAATACAATTTAATTGCCTATGAACATATTTGCTACATTAATACATAATGCTGGGTGTGTTTGTAATCACTGTTAACTGGAATGAAAGAAATGATAACTTAATAAGAAATTGTGTATTCTCATGCTTTCAAAGTTTTTTAAGCCCTGAACAAGTTTCAGACACCCCAAATAATAATGATTTAATATAAGTTTTGTTAACTAGGGTTCAAAACACAGTTTTAAAATGTTCTCAATTACCGAAAAAGGCTTGACTGAACCAACACTAGCTGTAAAACTGAAGATTTAAGCAGGACGATTTTTGTCACAGAGCTATGGAATTGATGGTGTGACTCTATCTAATTGAGTCTATCATCCTAGATACTTCATCCAACCAGATGACAAGACCAGAGATAAATGTGATAAATTAATATTTTAGCTGTGCTTCTGTGTGGAGGGATGAAGCACTTATTCTGTAATTAGTGCACCTTGAATATCATTAGTTTGTTTTTAGTAATTTGAGCCGAGTAAAAGACCGTCTAGGATTTTTCTGGTGATTATGCAAATAAATGGTCACATTATGCACTACAGATACATGGAAAATGCAAGTGGCTAAGAATGCAACAGAGAATGTCAAAGGATTTCTTTCCTTTGAAATTAGTGGGGCACATAATGAATGCAAAGACTGCATTAGGAAGAAATGGGTAAAGAGATAAAGGACATTTACAAGCTGACAAAAATACAGCAGACGGAAATGCCAAAACATGCACGCCACTTTATTTTAATTTTTTTTCCAATGTGGAAATAACCCTTATCTATTTTTTACTTTTTGGGCAGCACAGTGGTGATATGATGGGACTGAATGGAGTTGGCATATTCTCGCCATCTCTACTTGGATTTACACTGGGCAATCTGGTTTTCTTCCCATATCCCAAAGACATAAATGTTGAGTTAATTGCCAGCTTTAATTAGCCAGGTCTAGCTATGTGCATGACTGGGTCCTACAATGGATTGGCTTCGGCCCCCTGCTTCTTCGATTTGGATCAAGCAGGTTTGGAGAGTTATTTATTATTTTTTTTTTAGAAAAAAACTGATTGTGCCCTTGCTAACTTCACAGTTGTTTGCTGTTTGTTTCTGAATTTGACGCTTTACTGTGTGTTATCAATGAGGCGTTTCATTAAAAAGGGGGACATTTTTAATTGAGTATCAGGTAAGGATAAAAACTGTTGAGTGCTTTGACACATTCCAAAACAACAATCACTATTAACTATTTATATATTATTTATGTGTAAAACACCACTATTTCTGCACCATCTCAGCCCTTACTCATTGCAATGCATTATTTTATATCACAAAAAATGGGCAAATCTGGATTTTTTACTGAAAAGAGTGGCAAGTGCAAAAACTTTCAGCTTTTCATCAAGACATACACCATTCTTACAACAGCAAATTGTTTCTCAGTCTGCTGGCACTGACAAATATTAGCAGATTTAGGGCTTTTATTGCAACAGAGATCTGCAGAGTAAGACAATAAAAGGAAATCCAAAGAAGTATTTGCTTGAGTTCTTGTGTCACCTATAGTAATGCATAAACCTGGCTTTTATAACACAGAATTGCAAATTAGCTGCAACTGTACTTTCAAAAGCTTGTCAGTTCTACCTGAATGTATACATATATTGTGGAAAGAATATTATCATATACATAAAGGATAAAATGAAATGTCTGAGTATATGCTTTGAACCCTGCAATCAAGAGAGTAATTGTAGGGTTAAACAATAAAGGAATAAACATGTACAATATATTCCATGGGACTGAAAAGCTCCAAAATCTAATTTTATCTCTGAGATTGAGACTGCAATTCTAAGGATTACCATATCAGTCACTAAGTTAAGGACTGAAATGTAGGGTGCCAACTTCTAAATGAACTGTCTCACATATAGCAGCAATAAGGACAAATTCCTCGACCTTACAAAGTTGGGCTGTGAGCCAACTTCAAAACTGTTCAAATACATATGTACCCATATGAAGTTCATTTTGGTGCTCTTTCTGTCTTCTAAAGATAGAATTGGATGACACCGGATATTCAGAAAAGACAGTTTGCTGAGTGATTAGCAAACTACTGTATGAATTCTACACCATATCTGCACAAAATTTGCTCTGGCCCACCATGATATTGAATTGGATTAAGCAGGTTTTAGAATGTAATGTTTTATGTTATATTCAAAAAATCAACTAATGTTAAACATCTGTTTGTACTATATTTAAAGACAAAGAAGCATTACACCCTTAAAAGTAAACAAAAGCTTAAGTGGTAAAGAATTTTCATCTGTTTATTTTATCATGTATAAATGTATTACTGTTATTGCAATCACCTTGATCCTTCATACAGTACTCTCCCACTTGAACAATAAGATAGGGAATTTTGCGTAAATGCTATTTATAGACTATAGTTCTGAATTTAACACAATAATCTCTTCTAGGCTCATCACCTTGATAAGGAACCTGCATTTGAGCACTTCATTGTGCAGCTAGACTTTTATTGTCCTGACACACAGGTCCCCAGGTGGTTTGAGTGGGTAGCCACATCCCATCACCCCTCATTTTCAAGACGGACACTCCACAGGGCTGTGTTCTGAGTCCTCTGCTGTATTCCCTCTACACATATGACTATACAGCTGCATATGACTCTAATATCATTGTCAAGTTTACTGATGACACAGCTGTGGTAGGCCTGCTTTCTAACAACAATGAGCAGGGTTACCTGGATGAAGTACAGAGACTATCACGCTGGTGTCAGGACAACAGTCTACTACTGAATGTCTACAAGACAAAAGAACTGATTGTGGACTTTAGGAGTAAACAGCAGAGGCACCACCCCCTCATTACTATTAGCAGCACCCACGTAAACAGGGTGGACAGTTTCAGATACCACAGTGTCCACATCAAAGAAGTCCTAACCTGGTCCAAATTGACATCTTGGTAAATTAGGCATGACAAAATCTTTACCACATCAGAAGCCTCAGGGATTTCAGGTTGATCTCTCAATTACTAAAGAACTCCTACACAACTACCACTCAAAGTATTCTGATAGGAAGTATTATTGCCTTGTTAGTGTACAGCATGTAGCAGGACCTCAAGGCTCTGTAGAGAGTGGTGCAGTCAGCTGAATGCATCATGACGTGTGTATACCCTAATTTCATGGACATTTACACCAATTGATATTAGACCTGGGCAAAGATAATTATCTGAGATGCCAGCCATCTTAATAATGGCCTCTTTTCTGTACTGTGGTCAGGTAAATGATACTGCAGATTAAAGTCTTATGCAAAGAGACCAAGGAGGAGCTTCCATCCACAGTCCATCTGCTTCTTGAGTAAGTATATGATGCCCTACTGTTAACTCTGCTACATTAAGTTATTCATTCATTTATTTATTTAGTTATTACTTACACATCGCATATTTAAAATTCTAGTAATGATTTGTGATGTTTATAAATTCACGTATTATTGTTATGCCCTTTTACATTCCTCTTAAAGGCACAGTCACTGGAGTTGAGTAACTAAGCATTTAACTACATATCGTACTGCATGTATAATTTGTATATGACAAAATTGCATTTGATTTGGTTTATGTGTTATAAATTCATTGATCAAAAATGGGCAAGACATTACAGAATTTATTTTTTAAGCTCATTGACATTTTTGCTTATGAAACGTTAACTTGCATTTATTACAGGTTATATTATGGGAAAAGGTTTTCTAACAAGACGTATACTAAATCACAGCTTCTCACAGTGACATAATTACAGGAATATTTTACTAATTATAGAGATAAATATCTGGCATTTTGGCTTAAAATAAGAAAAAACAAAACATGTACTCAACTACAGATGATATTAATTGAAGCCCACACAACTTTTTGACCATTTCCAGATATAAATGTCACTACAATACACTATACAATCAAATTTTATTTAGTATAATATACTATTAGCGCACAACTCAATATTGTGCTCTTACAATCAAATAATAAAGGAGATGCTTCATTCAAAACTATTTACTATAAAGCAGTCCCATTAGTACTTACAGTTACTAACTGCACCCTGATTCAGTACAAGGTATCTATACCATAATATTGCTGTTACTTTTCCTGTTGTAGAAGAAGCCTTGGCTTAAAACTAGATACACACAGTATCATGGATACGTATATACTATAAAATTATTCTTTAACTAATGGTATGTGAAACTGTTTAGAAGTAATCAACAAAGCTAACATAATGAGTAACATAAGAATATAATATAATAATAATGAGCTACTTCCAGTAAGCATGAGCCACTTATTATGAAACTAACAAGAAAAGCAGCTAAATGAGAGTGGAATTAACAATCTAGACTTCATAGGATAAGTTCATAATAACATACAAGTGCATGCTATTTAAAAGCAAATGTTGGGTTTTATAAAGGCTGCATGTCTTCTTTGAGAAATGATAAAATAACCAGAATGAGAAGATGGATAGTGTTGCCTAAATAACAAAATAAAATGAAAAAAGCAAACAGTACCACTTTCCATCATTTTTAAATAATTATAATTCTATCCACCCACCAATTTCTGAGTTTTACATACCATATGCTAGTGAGATATGTGGTTTATTTTAATTCATGTAAAAATAATTTAGACATGTACTGTATCTCCCCCACCACCTTAATCCCTTATTAGCACATATGTCCAGTAATAAATGTAATGCCATGCTGTACTTTAATTTCATCTTGGGAAAACTCATGATTTCTAAGCAGAACCTAAAGTGAATTTTAAAAAACAAAATAAAAAAAAATATATAATAAAAAAAAAATCAACTCTGAGTAGTCTAGAAGTGAAATTTGTTAAATATAAATTTGAAAGATCCTTCTGTTATTCTTTCTTTCTCTCTCTGATATATATATATATATATATATATATATATATATATATATATATATATGTATCTGCACACACTCAGAAATAAATACAATTCACATACACACTTAAATATAAATACGTAAAAAGAAAAATTTTAGCAAACCTGTGGTATCTTAATAAATACATATCCAGTACCCATTAGCATATAGAAACAAAACAAGAAAACTGCTTTACATTTAACAAAAATTTGAATACTTCCATGTTGTAAAATTTCTAAACTAAGGGCATGCTAACAGTAAAATTTACTACGTGAAGTGTGATAAATGGACACTGTCAAAATAAAAAGCAATGAATTTATAAATTTTGACAAACTGTAAGCTATTCTACTATGCTATTCAGTAAATGCATTTTCACAATCGAAGAGTGCACAGTTACCAAGAAAATATACACTAAAACCAATCTTGTGTCAGATTTAACTACATAATAAAATGAATAAAATAAGGCATTGAAATATTTTCATTAGGCTATTTACATTTTGGTGATGTACTTAAATGCTGCTTGTGACAGGCTGAACATGTTAAAATGGTAGCTGGTCCAGGAGGTGGACTCTTTAGGGGGAAGCTTACTTAAAAATATATAATCAATTAGAACTTGGTCTTTCTTTCAATGACATTATGTACCAAATGAAAGACATCTTTAGATTTATTGTATGGCACAGTGCATAGTACACGGTAGAATACACTATGCATACGTTTAGTTAAAGAATTTTTTGACAGAGCTCTGGAGAATCTACTGAAGTATAATTCTAAACTATTATGAATAATGTAAGAAAATAAACACTTCCATTAAAACTGTGTCTTTGTGCATATGTACATTAAAAATTGAATAAAAACATTCTGAGTTGGTGAAATAGAAGATAAAAATCTATTAAGTGTTAAAAATACAGTCAACCTCTGTGCTGGCTACATATTTGTTTTCTTAGTTAGATGTGTCTCAGCATACATAAAGCTAAACCTCCTAGCTAAATCAAATCAGACACTATATAGTTTTGTTATCTTTATTTACAGCTTAATGGCTAAGGTTTGTAGTGGATGCCATATTTACCGATTTCGGCCATATAGGATAAACACACATGCGTACACACACACATATACATATTCTGTACACATGTGCACCTACAACACACAACTTTATCAATGGACTCCACAGTAGCACTACTGGTGGCTCCACTAGAAACTCTGGCTAACACCGCCATAATTCCTCAAAAACTTGCATGCAAGATCTTAACATGGCATGCAAGATTACAGCCAATGAAATCTAAGGAGTTTACAATTTTCTAGCATGCAACAATGAACACAGTTATTTAGTAGTGTTAATTATCTTGTACATAAAAGAAAAAACAACAAGTATATTTTCCATTATCCATGCAAAAAAGAGAAACAGTAAACAGGCTTTAAAAAAACAGAGAGGAATGAAAAAAATGCATGCTATGAGATAGCCATTCAGCAGGCTTTTTGACTGTCCATGCAGCAATGGAGCCGCCAATCATATAAGGGACTGACTTGAATCCAAAGCAACATGAGAACCAATCATGCAGGATTTGCTATAAAACATGCCAGTAAAACAGATGTTTTCTCAAAAGACCATCAAGGTTTCGTTCTTATTTAGGTAGGGGACTTTGTTCCTTAAACTAAAATTAGCAGTAACTGATAAAACATCTTCATTAAATATTGAAAAAAAATAAATGTAGGTATTGTTGTAAAAAAAAAAAAAAAATGAAGACAACAAAGTTTATCTCCACTCAGTTGATATCAAATACAACTGACACGATAAGCATGAAGCGGCAGGTCTTTCTTAAAGCTCTGGTGAAAAAGATAAAGCAATGTATCCCCTCACATATTATACGCTGCTAGTCCCATGATGGAGTAACAGTTGGTACAGTAGACCAAACTAGGTGGTAAAAATTACTTGATCAGTCACATTTTTAAAATTAGAATGAGCTCCTGTATAAAGGTTTGAGACCGAGTTAATTAAATCAGCCACACCTTTACATTTTGCATAAGGAGAACCAATACAATAACAAACAAAAAAAAAAAAGAAAAAAGTATTTACACAGAAGAACTTTATTGTGGCTGACTGATGAAGTAAACAGTACCTTTTGCCGTAATATATTACTGAACGTTACTCACGAAATCTGATGGTCTACTGTAGTATGTAATTAACTTAAAATTGGCTGACTTATTTTTCATGCAAGGTCATGTCAAATCCAGAGATTTCATTGGCTGCAAACTTTCCTGCATGCAAGGCTTGTCTGACTTACAGCAGTGCTGGCCCCTCATACACAAGTGTATATGCGTGTTCGAACCACTCCTCCAAAGTGAAGACACAGACATCATTTGAACAACACAAAAATGGTTACAATTTCAACTTAATGGCTGCCCAATACCTCTTGTATTTTGTATATAATAATGTATTTTATAACTACTAATAATGAAATGTAAAATGCATGTTCTAAAACTGGCAATGAACATTTAAAAATAAAATGCTTTTCTTTTTATGTGTACTTAAGCTGAGGCTATACTGTTATTTGATACCATGATTTAAATAAATTTTATTTTTACAAACTACATCATGTGATTTCATAGGCCAATTAAATTATAAGATATGCCATTACAACTAAGTAAAAGAGGCATTATTAAACCAATATCGCGCCATCTGTTACAATTTAATAAAGACAAATTATAATAAATCATACCCATTGACACAGAAATGTATGCAATACTAGCAAATATAACAAACATTGTATTAATTATCATGCTTTAATGTGTGCAGTGTAAAATATCGTTCCTGACCATTCCCTTTATGCAATATGTAAAATGGTCCCTTACCTGTCACTGTAGGCAGCTGCAGTTGCAGTGGCAGGTTGGGCATACCGGTATGCAGCATAACCACCCTGGAGAGGGACAGAAAGGAAAAATAAAATATACATCCACAGGTATTGCCTGACACATCTTGAAATCCATAATCATATTACAGTTTTCAACATTTCTGAGTACTGTGCCACTGAACAAGCCAAACATTCATATAAATAGCTCCCTATTGACTTGGACGCATAATTTCTTCAGTGTGTTTTGGAATATTTGCCATGAGAATAATAATCTTACAATTGCTGCACACAAATTGTATCTGAAAATAAAAAGGCAAAAAAGAACCATATATTTACCTTTTTTCGTAAATCTGATACTACGGCCATTATAATAAAATATTGTAAAGGTAATAACATTGTTTTTTTTATCAAAAAGCATGAAAACATGCGATTTAGTTAAAAAATATGCACACCCAACAAATCACACACTTTTACAGGTTTCCTATTCTTGGCAACAATCTCTAACTACTCACGCCCTCCTCCCCAAAATATGAATGAGGAAAAAACAGGCTGAGGGTGGGAAAGCCCAGAAATGTTGAAAACAAGATATCCTGTCAATTTCCATTAGCTCAATATTTTGATTGCACTGGTGCATTTGTTTGCGATGTTAAGAAAATTCATGATTAATTATGTAAAACAGCCATTATTGAAGAAATGGGGTTTTCTAAAATGCAAATTTTATCATATGTAACAGTAGAAGCAGCTGTTCAATTAAGCAAACAGGACAAACAAACGCACACTGGAAAGGAATCGTGTGCAGTGATGCATTGATTATCAAACTGTGAAAACAGCAGAGTCTCATGTTCAATGGACCACAGTGTTATATCAACCATTTCCAAAAAGATCTCGGCATGCCAATTAACAAACAGAACCCGGTCTCCACAGATAAAGAAAACACTATTTACGTTCCAATTAGAACTTGCCGCCCCATCATCCTTTGGGACACTTGCCTGCTCTGTGTGTTCTTGCAAGCTCAGTGAAACCTCATTAAAACACAAACACACGCACAGTCCAGGCCCACTGATAACTCTATCTTTCAGCCAAAATCATCTCCCGATTTTGTGTTTTTCACTACAAGCTGTCAATTGAAAAAGGCACCCTTAGGCATCTGCAAGTTTTCATTTAAACTTCAATATCACGCTTAATTGCTAAAGATGTCTCAATATAGTACTTTACTTTCTGAAGTCGATGCATTTGATGCGGAATCAAAAAGCAAAATCTAAATATCTTGGTGTTGCACTTGTAATAAATACACTGTATTTCTTTGTATTTTTGGTGGAAATGAAGCTTGTGAACGACAGGCAATGATTTAGGTTTTAATTTCCATGCTGAATCAGTGGTACAACTCCCTTCACTCCTCACTAACACAACATTTTTAATTTGAGCATATGCACTGCAAAATGTATATAATTGACTGCATCATCACTTCCGTTCATTTTACAATTAGGGAACCTTATTGTTTTACTAGTGCAAAGAAACCATATTGACTAAAATTAAGTTTAGCTGCAGTGCTAATGTGTTTACCTCCCTACATTCTAGTTATTTCCTGAGCATAAAATAAAAAAAGGCATTTGCAATGATAGGATAGACAACAACAAATAATGATCAGCAATCTGGTCTGGGGAAAATAACAAGGTTAACTCCCAAACTTAAATGTAGTGAAGGCCTACTGAAATACTGCATGAGCATATGTTTCATTACTTGAAAATTTAAAACTCTAAATCAAAAAATACGAACCCACATTAAGCATAAACAAATTGCCTCAGCCTCATTTTTACTTCCTGGAAGTACATGGAATATGAAATCTTACAGTTAGAGAACTAGTTGTCCTGAACTAAATCCTTCCTCAACACTTGCCACATTGAAGGCATTTGAATGCCTAGCTTTGCTCCATGGTGACATCTGCTGGGAGAAGCAAGACCGAGGCTTTCACCTCTTGGCTGTTGCAGCAAGCAAACACTATTCTCATCCCAGAATAAAGTAAGTTTTCAATCTTTTAATTCTCTGTTGTACTACAAATGCATAACTACACAGCTGCATTAACTGAAAACACAAAGCTGGGTATCACAGCTGCATCTAAGCCTGTTGCAGACTTTTTACCAAAGCTTCAGAACACAGAGAGCCATCAATATGTTAGCCACTCATTAAAAATAAAAAATAAAAACTTTAAGGAAAAAAATCAGCAACAATAAATTTCATTCCCACACACCTAAGTTGAAAATTGTTTCAATTAACTATTTTTTTATTTTATGCTCAGTTACTTATATAAACTAAAGCATCGCTTTCCTGTTATTATCCACAAAAATCTTGCTGCAGGAGATTTGCATGGGTCTACAATGCAGATGTCTAATGGTTTGCATAAATGCCAGTGTTTTTATTACATTATGCCTCTACAAAGTTCTGTTAGTATGATTTTACAGCAATCCACATTCAGAGTGATGAATTTCTTCACAATTCAGTACTCCATACCTGCAGGAATTTATTGCCATACACAGGCTCTTGATATACTATTCTATAATGACAAAGAAATATCAATTTGAATGCAGATGTAAAAATAGCACAAACCCATAATGTCATTCCACTGCATGCCTACATACTGTATATGGCTTGTTGGCTGTAAGAAGTTGAAAGCTATCCTATCATTTTATAAAGGCAGACTGAAGAAACAAATTTTAAAAAAATGAAACATATAGACAACCATTTTCTGTCAAATGACTAAAATATGCTTTTTAACATTCAAATGACATCATAGACATATAGTATTTCAAATTGCTGCCTCATTGCCACAGGGATTTGAGTTTGAGTCCTACATTGGAAAGATGTACTTGAAAGATGTACACCTCTGTACTGGCCTAGTGTCAGTGAGTGTGTGTGTGTGTGTGCACGTGTTCTGGGATGGACGTACATCCTCAGAAGGGCTTGTCCATGGCTTGCACCCAGCACTGCCTAGAGAGTGGCTAGCGTCCCCTAATCCAATAATGTAAAAGGTGCTTTTAGAAAACAGATAAATGGATGGAAAGAAATGGGTGGATAAATTCAAAGTTGAACTGCTGAACTTCACTTCAGTATAATTACAAACAATGTATCGAAAAAGCAGAAGGATTTTTTAAAATATATTTAACCTACTAGATCAAATTTATTTGAAAACAAAATATTTTTGGAAGATATGCCACTGTATTTCCTATTTATATTTATAGAACTGAGAGCTTTTCCAATCCTTCTTTAATCACCGCTTTGCAATTACTAAATTTCCAATTTCTTGCACAAAATTCCAACAGCCTCAAAGAATGATTTGAAATAAATATAAGTAATGTCTCCTAAAATTTCCTAATGAATATTTAATGTTCATGTCAATTTAACCTAATCAATCAGGCACTCAGTGGTGCTAATGTATGATGGCAAACAATGGGAACATTAGTTAAACATATTATGGTAAGAATATTTTTAGTTTAGTATTTATTATCTTACTTCTAAGGGCAAATAATAGTGAAAAATAATGTAATACAATTCTCACTTCTCATAAAAGATTTTGTTTCTTTTCAAAAACATACAGTATATGCTACTTAGGAATCTTGCAAAAGGTGTCAATGAGTAAAATTTGGCTTTTCAATTTTACTGAAATAAAGAATTAAAAAAAATGGAGATGCATATGTTCAGCTCCTTTAAAAAGGGATTAGTTAAATAATCAAGAAAGAGAACCTGCATCATACCATCCACACACTGCTGAAAATGGACCTGCATGAGATAAAAGTCCAGGCGAGGCCAACAATTACAATAAAAAACCTCAGGTGTACACTGGCTGAGAATAAAGTGAAGATGAATCGGCTAACAACATCAGCAGTTTAACATATCACTGGTCTATATGGGAAGAGTAGCAAGGAAGAAGCTGTAAAACATTTGTATATATATATGCATTTTATATATTTTTACATATGTATTCTGAATACCTTTGTTATAATAAAACAATAACTTTTTTCTGTTGCTGTGTGAGATACGGATTTCAAAAATGTAATTTTTGTTGTTTGTTTTTAATTTTTGAATAATTAAAAACATGCAGTTAATGGGGACAACAATAAATATGTATTTTTTATGATTCTATATGGTGTATTTATATTTTTTTATAAGTAAACAAAAATAGAGTCCTTGCCAGAAAATATGCTCATTTTTCTGATAAAATATTTGTTTGTTAGTGTCTGCTTTTAAAATTATGTCTCTGCCTGTGATTAATTAAAATGCAATTATGCTTTAATCTCTACGACTTTGTAGCCACATATTGACGGGTACTTCAACTTCATGTTTTAGTTTTTTGGGATTGTTTGTCTATTTCTTGTACAAAACATCACCTCCTGGATTCCTAACGACAAGAAATACTAAACAGCCAAAACAGAGCCATACCAGTGAAGCAAACTTGCAAGAGACATTGTTGGTTTAATGTTTAATGACAGTGTGCTCATTAATGAATACTTACATAAATGTCTGCACCATAAAATCCATCCTGGTATACAACACTGGAAAGATGCACACACAAAGAAAGATGTTCATATTAGTGCAGTTCCACATGCAGGTGCCACCTGAACCTCCATTGAGGTTTGTTTCATTAAACAGAAAGAAAATAAAGTTAACAGGCGGTCAGAACCAAACATGATTGACTGGTGAAGGAAGCTGGAGTCTATCAAAAAAGATACATTTTATCAATAAATCACACAGTTTACTTTGTTTCAACCCTAAGTTTATATTTTCGCATAATCAGAAAACAGAACATAATCCTTTTAACAATTCACACTACTGTTTTAGCCTCAGGGATTTTAAGGCAATTAAAAATGAGTTTAGTCAATAAAGGCACTTAACATATAGAAAAAAGCCAGTAAGGATTTCTAAAAAGACGTATCTATATCTTTACTTTGTCAGTTCAACTAATGCCAAAGCTGGTAGCATCAGGCTCAAGGTAGATACCAACCATGGATGGGCTAATCCATCACACCACACACTCTCACACAAACTCACTGTCATTCACACCAGGCCAGTGTGGGCAACTGTGTAATTTTACTAACAATATATTATAACAATATTGTTCAAACCCATTACAGACTGTTTGTTGGGTAACAATGAATACTGAGAACTCCTTCTACCTACAGTAGGTGGCAACAGAAAAGAGCACATAGTCAGAAATACGTGCATATAAGCATTTGAATGATCGAGAATGTGCAGCATTTAAGAAATACATCAGATAATTTTTGTAAAATAAAATGAGTTCCGTAATCTGAATAAAATAGCAATATTTTATATAACACAAACTGAAATGTAACATTACTTCCTTCATTACTGTAAAAGCAATGTTACCTTAATGAACTTTCATTTTTTGTAAAGGACAGCTTCCTTATGCTATACATTAAAATCATATATAGCAGTTTTATTTTTTTTCTACTAAAATTATATGCACAAACTTACAAACAAAAGACATTATTTATTTATTTCATAAAGGATTCATCAACTTGAATCACCCCTAGTGTAGCTCACATTGTTGGCAGCCCCTTCATTACAATGTTCTCACTCATTAGGTGTCACAGTCCCAAGGTTTGTGGATCCTTCCTTTCAACAGTTTATTGTTTAGCATCCTAAAGAAATTTCTCTGTTTGCTCTCTACATGCAATATTTCATATTTTGCGCTCTTTTCTTAGCTTGCATTTTTATTATTTTTATGAAAAACTTATTCCTGTGCAATTTTTCAGAAATGCTTTGAAATTTGTGTGCCTCAAGCCAAATGCACTAAATCTTGAACTTTTAAAAAATGAATGCATATTTTGGGATTGCAAATGATTTCCAATTATAATAAAATGAATATGAAACTTACTCTATGGTTTTATTTGTTTCAAAGTAATCAAATATATTTAAAAGTATTCCTTTAATTTTAAAAGCTTCTCTGCCTAGTGGTAATATTATGCAATACACACATATATTTTTAATATTTATGTTGAAAAGCAAAGTTCATAAATTGATATTATTGCAATTCAGTTATAAATACCATAAGCAGAAACAAAAAAATTATATTTTAATTAACAGAAGCTTGAAAATGTACAAACATACTCAAATCAGCAGTCATTAAGTGTTCATTAGGCTAAATCTGTGTGTACTGGATGACAAGAATCTACTTTGCTAAATCAATGAACTGTACATTTTGATATGTTATCCAATTTGTACTCCATCTAGAAAACCTAAAACCAATTTGCATTGACATTTTTCAAGAATTGTGAACTTTGCATTGACTAACTATAACATTATTTTCAGCAAGGGTGTGCCTGTATTTTTGCAACAATGGTCTCTAACTTCTTCATCTCCAAAAATGAAGCAATACTTAACTATCCTTGTTTAGTCAAAACCAACCTCTCTTGGACTTTGCCTTCTGCAAAATGTTTAGTCAGGAAGGCAAAGTGGATATTTATAGTTATGTGAAAGAGAGGTATTATTAGTTTGCTTAGAATGAACTTATTCACTCCATAAAACACATTGTGCTAGGCAATGTCCCTCAATCTATTTACTTTTTTTCTTCTACTAGATGAAACAATTCAAGAGGAGTAAAGCTCTGGTCCTGAAACAAGAGGAATAGCGAAGGGTTAACTGAAATGAGTTTAAAACCTTTTTAAAACAGAATTTGAAAATGGATTCTTCATCTTTATTTGTTTTAAATGACTGACAGTTACTGTGATAAGCTCCCCATGTTTTCCTGTGTCATTAACGTGAGAAATGACCTGGCTCGATTTATTTGAGTCAATCAAACACTACAGCATCTGAAATCTCACTAACAAGACAGAAGTAGCTAATAATAATAATAATAATAATGTATTTTATTTATATAGTACATTTCCCATGCTCAAGGTGCTAAGAAGAAGAAACTTTAAATTGCATTTTCTAGATATACCCCTTTTTAAATAAGGGGTGACTTTGGAGGAGTTTCAGTGAAACCAATGGATCATTGTATATTTTGCTGTTACATTTTCTCCAGCGAAGACAGTTCATGATTACTAAAGCTACAGAAGAATGAAATACTGTTAATTAATGTTGACTGCAAATTCAGCAATGGGCTTTTCATTGCAGAGTTTCTGGGTTCGCCACTAACCTTCCTGAACGTTTGCTGTGTGGCCAGATTAGACTAAAGTTTATCCTCAGTGCCCCATGATGCTTTGTGAGGCCAGCATTACATCACAGGGCTGAAGTAGGTAATGCTGGATGGGACAGCCCAAAAGCATAAAACACTAATCCTAGTAGTGGGCACTGTTCCAGGTCCTCCAAAATTCTGTATCTGGTATGGATTTAATAAGAAATGTTTTACTGGTATGCTAAAAATTACAAGAAAACTTGCAAAATAACATTCAAACACAAAATGTAAATGCAGGAGGAAACTGAAAATGTGCTGGTGCATTTGTCTCTTAAAAGTAGTTGACTTTTTGTATGCCTTTTATGTGACCTACGTGAAATATGTGAGCCCACCACTGTGAACAGTGAAGTGTCCATGTGTTTTAGTATTGTGCTTATTTAGTAGCAGCAGCTGTGAGGGAGTTGGGGGGACAAAATAAACTACTTATCGATTTGAGAGAAGGGAGTATTGTTGCATGTTTTTTTAATTGAGAGTGGGATGCATGGTGGTGCAGTGGTCAGTACTGCTGCCTCACAGCCTAGGTCAAATTAAGGTCTACACTAATCGGTCCAACATATTAGAAGCACTTAAAATACCACTGCACCATTATACAGTAATTAACTCAAAACTAGTTCAGCTTCTTCTGCTTCATTGCCTTCAATGCATTTCACTAAGTTCAGAGAAGTTCCTGAACATTTCTATGATTTTGCCAAACCTGAGGCAAATCAAATTCAAAGGGGTTTTGCTCATCACTATTCTTCATGAATTCCTTTTTGAATCTAAGTAAAAGCTGAAATTAAGTTCAGTCTAAAGTAGCACAGAATCCTACTTTATACCTTAAGCAACCGTTAATATCCATGATACAAATTTAAACTGCTCAAAAAAATTAAAGGAACACTTTGAAAACACATCAGGTCTCAATGGAAAAAAAATACTGCTGGATATCTCGACTGATATGGACTGATATGGTATTGTGTTAGGAACGAAAGGATGCCACATTTATTTGATGGAAATGAAAATGATCAACCTACAGAGGGCTGAAGTCAAAGACACCCTGAAAATCAAAGTGAACAAATGATGTGGCCGGCTAGTCCATTTTGCCAAAATGTCATTGCAGCCACTCCAAATCGTACTTGGTAGTTTTTATGGCCCCCACATGCTTGACAAAATTATGGGAGAATGGAGGTCGGGGGCACATGCTCCTAATGAGATGACAGATGCTATCCTGGGGGATCTCCTCCCAGATCTGGACCAGGGCATCACTGAGCTCCTGGACAGTCTGGTGGTGTTGGATGGACCGAAACATAATGTCCCAGAGATGTTCTATTGGATTTAAGTCAGGCGAGTGTGGGACACAGTTAATGGTATCAATTCTTTCATCCTCCAGGAACTGCCTGTATACTCTCGCAACATGTGCACCAGGAGGAACCCAGGACCCACTGCACCAGCATAGGATCTAACAATGGGTCCAAGGATTTCATCCTGATATCTAATGGCAGTCAAGGTGCCGTTGTGTAGCCTGTAGAGGTCTGTACGTCCTTCCATGGATATGCCTCCCCAGACCATCACTGACCCACCAACAAACCGGTCATGTTGAACGATGTCACAGGCAGCATAACGTTCTCCATGGCTTCTCCAGACCCTTTCACAAATGTCACATGTGCTCAGGGTGAACCTGCTGTTATCTGTGAAAAACACAGGGTTCTAGTGGCGGACCTGCCAATTCTGGTATTCTATGGCAAATGCCAATCGAGCTCCACAGTGCCCGGCAGTTTAGCACGGGGCCCACTAGAGGATTTCGGGCCTTCAGGCCACCCTCATGAAGTCTGTTTCTGATTGTTTGGTCAGAGACATTCACACCAGTGGCCTGCCTGATTGAGGTCATTTTGTAGGGCTCTGGCAGTGCTCACCCTGTTCTTCATTGCCCAAAGGAGAAGAGACTGGTCCTGCTGATGGTTTAAGGACCTTCTACAGCCCTGTCCAGCTCTCCCAGAGTAACTGCCTGCCTCCTGGAATCTCCAACATGCCCTTAAGGCTGTGCTGGGAGACACAGCAAACCTTCTGGCAATGGCACATATTGATGTGCCATCCTGGAGAGGTTGGTCTACCTGTGCCACCTCTGTTGGTACTCATGCTACCAGAAGTGACACTGACTGTAGCCAAATACAAAACTAGTGAAAAAACAATCAGAAAAGACGAGGAGGGAAAAATGTCAGTGGTCTCCACCTGTTAAACCATTCCTGTATTGGGGGTCATCTCATTGTTGCCCCTTTAGTGCCACTGTTGTTAATTTCATTAACACCACAGCAGCTGAAACTGATTAACAACCCCCTCTGCTACTTAACTGACCAGATTAATATCCCATAAGTTTCATTGACTTTATGCTATACTGTGATTAAAAAGTGTTCCTTTAATTCTTTTGAGCAGTATATATAACAATGACACAGGAACAGTAGAAAACACAAAAAATGAACAAAACCAATGGTGCACATGGCTTTCCACACTACTAGTAATTTTCAAGAATATTGAACGGGAATATAGCTTCCATTTTTCTGACAGTTTAAGCTCTGCATGTCTTTACCATTTACAGTTTATTATCTAGCATTAATTAATGTGCCTGAGTTATACGTTATACATATTGAACCTGAATGTACAGCAATTAGGCTCTCAGAATATAGCTGCATATTTATTACTAATGACCGGCAATCCTTAATATCTGACTATATGGTTAAAATAAGCCACAGTAGTTTGAAGTAATGTACTCAGTTTCAAAATCTAAGGTACTTAACAATAGGGCTTTACTAAAACAAAAGCACATCAATCAGGTTTCTGCAACTTTCTTGATGGCTTATCTGAAAAAAAAGTATATTAATTTGATTGAGCTGCTGAAACTGATCAACAACCCCCTCTGCTACTTAACTGACCAGATTAATATCCCAAAAGTTTCGTTGACTTGATGCTATACTCTGATTAAAAAGTGTTCCTTTAATTTTTTTGAGCAGTATATGTATAATAATTAATTAAAACATATTCTATAAATTATTAACAGACAACAGAAATGTATAACCTTTCTATAGCAAACATCATTCCACAGTACTTTGCAAGCATAAAGTAAACTGGAAAAAAGATAAAAATCGATTCTTGAGGCAAGCTCTATCACCAAGCTATCAAACTACTATTTGCTTGTGCTAGTGCACACTCAGCTAGCCATCCAAATGATGTTTACCTGCATATCTTTTATTTTTTTTGTACTATGAGTCAAGGTTCCTTTTGTCATGACTTTGAGTGGATTTTTTATTTTTTCCATTTCTCATGGGCTTCTAAAATAATTGCATGTTTCAGATATTAAGGAATCTGGTCATCACATTGGTTTTGGTATCAGATGCATTTTTAAAAGTGTTTAAAATTAAATATATTCTCCTGCAGTGCTATCCTGTTTATGTTATGAGTGCACCTGGAATTAAGGACACACCACACCAGGTTGTATCATCATTGTGATGACTTACAAACCAGCAACATGGAATGTCCATTGTCGAACCTAATACTTGGAATGATTTGTTTGAGCATTTTAATTAATCTCTGGTACTGAACATTTTTCTATCCCTCGCCTATGATTTAATGTTTTGGCTTTGACTCTATTGATTTTTTTGGTTTCTGACATTCCTGCTACAATTCTCTATTTAGGATTTTTGTCTCACATCCAGGGCTGTGCTACTAAATATTGTCTTACCGGTTTTGACCTTGGCTAGTAATTTTTTTGATCCATCTACTAATTCTATCTCAAGAGAAGAGTGACTAGACTGATTCCAGGGATATGGAGGGGTTGTGAATTATGGGGAAACATTAAAAGAGCTGGGTCCTTTTCAGTTTAAGGAAAAGAAGATTAAGAGGAGACATGATTGAGGTGTTTAAAATAATGAAGGGAATTAGTCCATTGGATGGAGACTGTTATTTTAAAATTAGTTCAACAAGAACATGGGGACACAGTTGTTAAGGGTAAATTTCACACAAACACTAGGAAGTTTATCTTTATTCAGGGAACCATAGACACAAGGAATAAGTGACCAGGTAGCATGGTAGACAGTAGGACTTTAGGAACTTTCAAAACTAGACTTGATGTTATTTCGGAAGAATTAAGTTGATAGGAATGTCAAGCTTTGTTGGGCTGAAAGGCCTGTTCTCGTCTAGATTGTTCTGATGTTCTAAAATCAAAGCGACTGCTGCTCTATGCAGTCAGTACAGTAACAGTCACTATTGCTATGCCACTTCTTTTGGCTGGGAAGGTCCTTGGTTGCTTTTCTACATGAAATTAGAGAAATACATTAACAGACACTTTTCTGCCAGCTGGTTCAGATCAAAAGGTGCTCAATAACCATATTTAAAAGATTATGATCAAACATTTCATAAGAATCTACCATTATTTGCTCCATACAATGGTGACAACCATACATTGGACAGATGGGGTTCAATGGTCACTGCATGATCCTACTGTTTAGCCCTAAAATGAAAAATTATAGTTTCAAAGTCAGAGCACAAAACTTTGAAAACTGTTCCTGACTTTTGTTCCATTGAATGCATTGTGAATAGCAGCATCACTATGCACACTGGTTGTTGCCATGTTGCTGGTGATGGGTGAATCGTATGTTTGTTCCAGATGCCACAGGAATAAGAACTAGATAAGCAGGCTAGCAGACTGACAGTAATAAAAAAAAACTGGTAAGATTATGGAAATAAAAGAAAAAAAAGACATACAGAAGAGTGGTGGATGACAGAATTATCAGTTTAATAATGACTGTATGCACAGAGATTTTCAGCATTAATTTATTTTAAATGTCTACTATTTTCCTTTATATATGAGTTGGTTAATTTTTTTTCCTAAGTCCCCAGACTGAAGTGACCCAGAGCTCTTCTCACATCAATGCACATTTGTGTCTTCTCAGTAATTGTCTTGCCTCCAGTAGTAAATACTCAGACATTCACTGCATTTTAACGAAGTAAAAAGAAGAGCATTTAAAGCACAGGTCCTTAAGTAAGGTGGTGAAGCACATGTACAGTCGTGGAAAACAAACATTTGATTTGGTATGCTTTTTTTAAACATTTAAGTGAATACAATACTTCCTTTGGTGCAGAGTATTTCAAGTCTCCAGACAGAAGTGAAAAAAGGACTACATTAAATAAGAGTGTGTGTTTAATTTATAAGACTTTTAGAACTCCAAGGTTTGTGTCCCGGGTCCTCCCTGTGTGGAGTTTGCATGATCTCCCCGTGTCTGCATAGGTTTCATCCAGGTGCCCTGGTTTTCTCCCTCTGTTCAAAGACATGCAGGTTAGATGAACTTGCAATGCCAATGTTCCCTAGTGTGCGTTTGGTGTGTTCAGCCTGAGATGGACTGGCGCCCAGTCCAGTGTACATTCCTTCCTTGCTCCGTATGCTAGCTGGGACAGCCTTCAACTTCCATCACTGCAACCCTTGTCTGGATTAAGTGAGTTAGAAAATGACATGACATGACTTTAAGAATCGATCAGAATCACTTAAATCGTTCTAATGATTGATTTTTTTCCCTCTTTTACTGACTAAGATAAAAGATGTTTTTTACAATTTATTTTTCTTTATTACACTGTGGTTTTTTAATTATTCATTCTCTACTTACACTGTAGCTTTATACACCATTTAATTATTAAGTATGCTATTTCTCATTTAAAGATTTGCGGAGTAAAATAGATACTCATCAGTGCCTCGTACAATGTTTCACTAATTAAATATAGAAAGCATTCAAAATATGCTTTCTTAATAAAAGAAAACCCAGGCAATATTAAATATTGCCATCTTGAAGACAAACTGTTTATATAGTATTAAAGTGTACCCAAAATTTACAGCCACATCTAGTATTTCAGACTTCGGATTACCTCCAGTAGTGTTCCTAATTTTACTTTATAATAACGACACATTTTTCCCTCAAGTGTCAATATGTTTGCGATATAAATGTTACCATGCATAATGATTGATGACAGCTATTGAATTTAGTCTCATTTGAATTTGCTTAGTGGAATCATCATTAATCTTTAACTTTTTTTTCTCATTTTTAAACTCATGTTTTGTATTTTGGTTGACAAGTTTGCATAGGTCGAATAAATATGCGAAAAATAACAGTGGTAAAATGGGAAATCAAACTGCAATACATTTGAAAGGAAATAACAAAATAATTGACAAATGTTAAATACGTAATTGCAACGGCTTTTTTTCCCCGCATCCTTAAAAACCATGTTATAGAAAAGTTCAAAGAAAAAAGCGAACAAAAAGAGACAAATAATCAACTGAAAACAGTTAAATGCACCTTTTCCTGCTGCATTCAGTCTCTGCTAGGATTTACATAACAACATGTGACATACAAAATGCTTGAAGCCACCAACCATGACAGTACAAATTACAGTCATTTTTCATTACTCTGTGTAAGGTGCACATCTTGAGACATTTGGATTGGCTGCATGCTGTGTTGGTTTCTGTGTTGAAGCAAGACCAGCATGCTCTGCACTGCCACCACAAATGTGTTCAGATGGTACAATTGTAGGTAGGATGTTTAGCGCCTTACTCACCCGCCATAGGCTGGGATTGGGGGAGGGGGTGCGGCAGCACGGAACGTGTTGTAGACGGTGCGCCCCCGACCTCTTAGATGTGCTCCTCTGTATGCAGCTGCTGCAGTTGCAGCTGGATATGGGAAGCCAGGTACTGTAGGAAAAAAAGAAGAATCTTTAATTAATGAATGCATTAATGCTAAATTCAACAGAAGTATTTACCAGAATTAGAAGTACAGTATACCACCTAATACAAAAATCTGTTTTTTATAAAATGAACTACTTTACTGCGGTGGGCTGGCGCCCTGTATTTGGATTCAGCCTAAATTCAACAGAAGGTTTGTTTCCTGCCTTGCGCCCTATGTTGGTTGGGATTGGCTCCAGCAGACCCCCATGACCCTGTATTCGGATTCAGCGGGTTAGAAAATGGATGGATGGATGGAATGCTAAATTCAACAGAAGTATTTACCAGAATTAGAAGTACAGTATACCACCTAATACAAAAATCTGTTTTTAATAAAATTAACTACTTTACTGCGGTGGGCTGGCGCCCTACCCGGGGTTTGTTTCCTGCCTTGTGCCCTGTGTTGGCTGGGATTGGCTCCAGCAGACCCCCATGACCCTGCAGTTAGGATGTAGTGGGTTGGATAATGGATGGATGGGTGAATTACTTTAGCTTCAAATTACAGAGTTTGTATTTTTATTAATATAATTCTATTTTTAAGATACTGTTTTAAAAGGTTAAGGAATGCAACAAACTAAGAGGACTGCACTTTAATGCCATGGAAATATATTCACTATCATTTGGAAAAAATAGAAGATATTTGTTTTAAAAAATATGTAAAAAACGTATTTCTTTGATGTGTGCAGCTGTCAGATTCATGTGAGAATTGTGTGACTACTATTCTGAACAATGAGCGAATCTACACGCAAATGTCAAGGTTAGTGTAATAAAATGTAACAAATTTGGACATTTTAGAAGACAAATTATTATGATTTCTAAGGTGTATTGTACAGAGATAGGTTAACTGCTGAATTTATTTTAAATATGACAAAAACACCTGACAAAAGAACTAATGGAAAGAACAAAAACAATAATAATAATGCACACAATGTAAATTTTAGTGCAACCACAACCTTCTCTGACAAATGTCCAAGTGGAAAAAAAACAAATTTTTGTCAAATATAACGTTAATTTTAATTAATTTTTAATTCATTTTATCATCATACACTTATTATTTCATTCATTCACACCCCAATACAGTATATCCATTACTTTTCAACTATTTCTGCTCATGTAAAGTGTTACAGGTAACTGGATACCATTATAGTGATACTGTAAGGCAAAAACGAACAATGCAGAGAGCACTCAGTCACCAAGTCATACTCAGCAACACTGTCGATAACATACGGCTGTTTATGATGTGGGAATAAGTCAGACTACACATGGAGAGGGAACATACAATCACCATACAGAAGGTGCCTGGGCTGGGAGTCAATGATACAGTATGTCTCCTCAAGGCTCAGAAACAGCATTGCTAATCAAAACACTGTCCTTCATATGAAGCAGAATAACTTGAAGATAAAGTATGAGACATCTCATGATCTATTAAAAATAAGCATTATTTTTCTTATGGTTTAGCTTTACCTACTTTAACTAGGTTTACTTAATAGTTTACGTTCATCATCAGGCTTTCTTTATAAAATAAACTAAAAATAGAAACTCCACATAACTTCTTATATAAATGGAAATGTCTAAGTGAATGTCACTAAATTAATCTTAATAGGGTGATGACCGGTAGTAATGATACTTAAGAAGCTTAATTCAGGAGCCTGTGTGGGGGGAAGAGTATTGAGTTTTACACTTTAATTAAATGTAATAAGTATTTCATCAGTTTAAATATTAAATTCTAATAGAAACACCGAATATTAAATGGGGCTGATGAAAAATTGAAGATTTGGAGAAGCGTCACTGAGCCTGGGGAAGAAGACTACAGCCATTAATCTGCCCCCATCTACTGTCACCTTCCCATTCAGCCTGCAGGCTTTACAAGATCCCTTTCAGCGACTAGCTAGGTTTTTACACTAATTCGTTTCCCTCTTACAGATATAAATTTAAAACAACAATGCAGTTGGGGAATAGAAGTTAAATATGAAGTAATTTTCACCCAAAACAGTATATTCTTGTCGTACTGTATACAGATGAAATGCAAAGCAACTTTATAATTCTTCATTCAAAGAAATTATTTTAAATACTGTAGGATGTTACTAAATCACCCTAATTTTGTGTGCCTATGAACACCTTTGAAAACTATGCATTTTCACTTTTTATAAAAGATTTTACTTAACAGAGGGTGATGTGTATGGATGGTTTGACACCTAAAGTACTGTTAAGCTCAGCTAAGAAACATTTGGTCAGAAAGTAAGTCAATTTCAGCAGTGTTGTCTCAGGAGAGTGCTTAAATGTAAGTGGCAGAGAACATGGACAACTATTATATCTGTGTCATTCTGTTCAGACAAGGAAGACAACATATGATATGAAGACGATTAGTGAATTTGATAGCCTGAAGTGTAAAAAAAACAAATTGCTAAGTAAACTGACAACCATTTAAGAGGCTAACATTCAGAGGAACCTGTGAAGCTAAAGGCAAGAGTACCATGGATTCACATAGATTTCTGTGTCCTTATTATCAGAAGGCCCATTGCAAATCTGGTATTTGTAATATACAGTATGTGTACTGTACTCTGCATTTCTGCAAGATCCTTTGCATAACTTTTAATTACAATTAAAATAAAAGAGAAAACAGTCGATGTATTCAGGCCTTTTGGAGAAGTCTTTTTCAGGCAAACTGGAGTAAAAAGACAAATCTTATTTTAAGCACCTGTATGGCATTTAAACCTATGGTTATACCAAATAAAAAAAAAAAAAGAAATTAGTATTTCATACTGAGACTCTGTCCACTTATACTCAGTGCGGAAAGCTGTCAACCATTTAGATGGGTCCTGTGCCCCTTAAACAAAAATTTCAGAGAGGGTTTGTTTTTGACTACTAAAGGAGAGGGTAAATGACTACAATGATTAGAACAAACTAATAACAGTCATCCATATCTACCTGAAGCAGCAAACATATTACAACATTTTTTAAAATACCTGTTAAAGAAAATTTTAAATACAGGTTTACCTAGTACCTTACTGTCAAATAATATCTCATATTGCAGACCAGTAGAATTGAAGCAGAATCCAATATTACCTATAAGTGAGTGTTTCCAGTATACCTCATGAATAATTATGTTTGAATTTAGCATTATTTTTACTTTTTTATCAGACTCTTCCCAAAGACAACATTTTAAAGAGCTGGAGCCAGTCCCGACAGCAAATGACAACGGTGCCACAATATTTTATTTCCAATTCTTCAAAACTTTTAATCGATTTGTTTTTAGTAATATGAAAGTGCTGTGATGTATTTTTGGAGATTTTATACATCTGTTCATTTTAACTGCGGTGGGCTGGCGCCCTGCCCGGGGTTTGTTTCCTGCCTTGCACCCTGTGCTGGCTGGGATTGGCTCCAGCAGACCCCCGTGACCCTGTAGTTAGGATATAGCGGGTTGGATAATGGATGGATGTTCATTTTAAACTTTACAAATGAAACTAGCAATGAATAAATGAAATGCACAACATACCAACAAATGTAGAAGGGGGAAATGTGCAGAATCTTAGATACAGAGGATTTGTGCACCAACCTGTTAATTCAAAAAGCCTTCACTCATTACATATAACATGCAGCCATTTTGATTTAGCTGTTTGATTAAAAAAAAAAAAACCTTTTCACTACATTAGAGAAATTTGGGTTTGGCCCGAACATTTGTGCATGGATCAAACTACTGTATACCAATCCAGAAGCTTCAGTCTATATTAACAACATTTGCTCAGACTACTTTAAACTAGAATGCGTTACCAGACACGGATGCCCCTTGTCACCACTGCTATTTGCAATCGCCATTGAACCACTGGCGGTTCACTGTCAAAATGCTCATCACATAAAGGGGATTATCAGAGAGGGACTGGAACAGAAAATTTCCGTTGGCCATGCTCTCTTTCTAAGGGGTGGGGGTTGTTTTTATCCTATTTTTTTTTGTAAAAATTGATTTATTTGTATGGAATGATTACAATAAAATTAATAAAATAAAAAAAGACAACCAAAAAACAGCAAAACACCACAAAGGAAAATATCTAAGCAATTTCAGCTTTAGTATGATTGTCAATGCCAGACATGATGGTTTGAGGTGGTTCTGCTGCAGTCCAGGAATTGTAACACACTACAGTCCCTATATCACAGAAAATGGTGCAATAACCAAAGAAAAACTATAATATGTTACACCATGAAGCAGACGAGCTCCACAGCAGGCCACTATGGTTTACATTTGGCTAAGAAAAGGAAGATGACATTACTGTGAGCACATGATCACAAATGTTGACCAGTGACAAAGGGAAAATTGTTTGGTTTGGTGAATCTTCATTTCTGCTTTCACATGCAAATTATACAGTCAGCATTTGTCATAAAAAACACATGTTCCTTGATCCATTCTGCTTCATGTCAACTGTACAGGCTGGTGGTGGCTGTGTAATGACGTAGAAAATCTTTTTCTTAGCGCAATTTAGGCCTCTTTATACCAACCTAGGCATGATTTGAATGCCAGGTTGTACCAAAGGATTACTACTGACAGTATGCCATCCCTTTATGGTCACAGACTACCTTTTCAAAATGGAAATATTTCTTCTCATCAGAAAACACACAACTCAAGCTGGTTCCAGACATTCTAAAACAATTCTAAATTCAACTCTGAAACAAGTTATTTTTTTAATTCTAACCTGCTTAGTCCTGAACAGGGTTGTGGGGGTCAACTAGAGCCAAACCCAGCAAGCATAGGGCGCAAGGCAGGAACAAATCCTGGACAGGGCGCCAGTCCATTGTAGGGCAAACATAGACATACACACACAACCCACCTCAGCCACACACTAGGGCCAATTTAGGATCGACGATTCACCTAACCTGCATGTCTCTGGACTGTAGAAGAAAAATGGAGCACCTGGAGGAAACCCACACAGACATGGGGAGAACATACACACACCATGCAGGGAGGACCTGTACGCAGGACAGGTATTTACATATTCACTTTTGATCATACCAGGCAAACCAGAGTAGATACTAACCTAATAAATGTGACATACTAAATGATAAGAACCCACAATACCTTTCATAGCACTGAACTAAGCAATAAAAATATTGAAATTACCAAGCAAGTCTTTAAAATTGTGTTTTCAAAGATTCAGCATGGAGTGGTCAAATTTCAAAACTTCTTCTAAATTCTCAACTCACCTTTTGAGAAATAATAATATATAGTATTATACTGTACATCTATAGTATAAAATACTGATGACCATAGAAACACAAAATCACTTGCTGGAGTAAAGTCTCCTTTATACTGAGATGTTCAAGCTAGAAATTCTACACCAAACTCATTATGAAAGACAGTCCTACACCAGAATTCTGGGAATTCAATTTTAGTGCCTATTCACATGGTAACAATTTATCTACATAAAGGGTAACACATCAGGGCTTCAAAGATCTTTTTGTGTGCAATATCATCTCTGGAATGCGGCAGATTTACTTCAGGTTATAACAAATGGTTCTGGATAATAATAAAAGGGGACGGATTGGATTAATAATATAATTATTCATTAAAATGGAAAGCATACAAAAACACTGAGCTCTGCTTGTAAGCCTTTTAGCCTGTATTAATTCTTTTCATGTTTTACCATCGTACTTTTGATGAGAATTAAAGATGAGAATACACTGTACGAATATTTAAATAACAACTGAAATGATTTCCTTTTCATGAAGAAAGTCCACTTGCTGAAGTAATAATTCCCGCAATGAGTAAATCAGAGAAGTCCATTGCAGAGGAGTCTGAGCGAGTTATAAAAAAGAATGTAAAAGTTTTAGTGCTGTGGGACAGATAAAAGCTGAGCAGATGTGGTGCCCAACAGGAGGTGCTTGCTGTATCAAAGCTATAAAAGTATACAACAGCTTTATAGGGCAATTATTTTGCTCATTTGTTTTGTGTTTACAGTTTTGGAGAGAAGGTCCATATGCCTGGGGAAAGGTGTACCATCAACACTACATTATCGGAAGTAGAATTTCATCTTGTGCCTGCAACACCCTTCTTTTTAACAGATCCCCTTTAAAATATGTGCAATTCGAAAAACATTTTGACTTTATCTATTTTAAAGGTTATGCGACTAATTTAATATACAAATCCTCTGCTTTAATTGTAAGGGCTGCAGACCAACTTCTAATTTGCTGTGTAGTTTAGATATAACCTTATCTAACTGGACAGAGATGACACAAAGGGAACTGAAGGAGCGTGTAGAAAGAATTGTTAGAACATATGGCACGCTTTCTTATAAAGCACTGTGCTCATTTTCAACAGATTAGTTCAAATTATGGAGCTGTAAAAGAGAAAATGCGATGTGAATGTGAAACAGGTCGATTCTCTTCAGTGGTAGCTCAAAACACAGCTAGGGAGATAAGCTACTGGGTTTTGGTGATATGACACTGAATCCAAATGCAAAGATATTATATTACAAAAAAGAAACCCACATACATCCACCATGTTGGCGCACTTTTGGGGCTTCAAAATAGTTTTTCATTGCTAGCATTCATTAAAATGATTTGACCCTACCTTATTACTCATCAAGCATGTAATTCTACCTTTGGGAGAAAAGCTTCTTGTGTTATTATTATAATTAGGCGTACTTTTCTGTACAGCACGATTCAAGTCTATATTTCAGAGCAAACATTTCCAGGGGTTAATACAACTGGGAGCACGTTAAACAGTGTGCAGGCAAGTGGGGGGATTCCTCTGAACCACGGCCTTTACAAGAGGTCTTAGTTGACTCCCTATTAAACACAAGGCCGCAGAATGCCTCAGGGCCCCCAACACTGGTTAGGAAAATTATTCAGGTGTAGAAAGCAGTCATTACATGCTGAGCTGCTTCAAAGACAATTAAAGAAGGTAAGCGCCATTAGTGTGCATTTCAAAGGACACAGAAAAAAAAGCAAAACGGAAAAAGATTGGAGACCGATGTGCTTGGCACATTAGAAATAATGGCCACTTCTGATCGACTTTTGGACCTGAAATCCTAATGAGAGTGTCAGAAAACAACACAAAGCAACAAAGACCAGATTAGCACTTCAGTAGTTTGAAAGCAATTTACGCAATACTCAAAGTATACATCTAACTAATAATTGGATTTTCTATGCTTAGCTTTAAGGAATACAGATAATGGACTGTATTGTTATATGGAGTTTCAATTTGCATATTTATAAACTGTACAGAAACACAGAAGAACAAATCAACTTACAAAGTCCCTCTCTCTCAGGATGATATAAACACAAGTCTTCACACTTTTACTTCATCAGCCGGCAGATCATCCTAAGCATTAATTTTTCTTATACATTCAATTACACATTTTAAATTCATTGGGAAGCAGGAAAAAATGAACACCAGTGTGTAATTAATTTAACATGTACAAGTAATTTTTCATTGTTCATTTCCAGCATGTTATCTGCAACACTGACATTACAGCAAATAAATCTACTCTCATTTGTTCTTATAATATTCATTCTTTTCTCAGCTTCAACTGCTTGTTGCAGCTTCCTATTACAACATGCAAAACACTTGATAAAAATATTATGAAAGGCTGGCCATGCTTCTTTCTCCGCTCCGACACTACCTTTTCTCCATCTCCCTCTCTTCATGATGTTTCTCTGAAAGACAATAAATGAGCTTGGGATTGTCTTCATTGCATGCTGTGTGTTGGGCAATGTGTGATTAATTACCACTCCGTAAAATGACATGGCAGAAGGAAATTGACATAGACCTGATTAATTAACTTTTTATGTGAGGTTGCTACTTGCAGAATAGCTAGTAATTGAATCCTTTTGTACCAACTCACTCATCAGTTTTTTTTTAATGGGTAAATAAGCAGATTGTTTTGAAGCATACTAAAGTATTTCTTTTTAAATGTTAAATGTTTACATTTTTTCTTTTTATATTTATGCAGTCATTTTTTGTTCTTCAATAATACATTTTGGGCAGTATAAAACATATTAAAATGGACCTGGGATCTGGAAAAAGTATTATCAACTGCTCACACAAATACAAAAATGTAAAGCAATTCTTTAGTCAATTGTACAAAAGATCGGGCAATATTGGCTAAAAAAAGCAAATTAAAAATGCAAAATGACTTCACTAAATATTCTACATTTGAAGAAATAATGACATGAAATATGAAAGATAGGTTCTGGTATAAAATACTGGAACGTTTACAAACTGCACACCTAAGGACAAATACTGACCTAAATACTCAATAATAACTAATAAAAAACGTTGTATTAACTGTACAATATGTTATGATACTCAGTAGTGTTAGTAATTGTGATTTAACATATAAAATGGTATCATTTGGTGTTAGTCACCAATAGTACCAAATGCTACTGTATGTCTCATTCAATCATAATACAAAAGTATTCTGATTACATCTTAGTTTTAAGACTGACATTGATAGGACAACATTACATTTGCAGGCAGTTCACTCCATAGTTTCACAGTGATGTAGCTAATAGCTTTATTATATTAAGAGGCACGAGCCAAAGGTGCTGTTTCATTTGGCAAAAAAACTGTTTGTGGTGAAAATGACCACATCTGCCACTGGTAAAATATTTAACATCATTGGTATTCAGCTCTTACAAAATATTTTACTTCTTTTACATATTCCGTTAAAAGAATAAGAATTTAATTGCATAAATTGACATATTTTATTTTTAGATAGGCAAATGAAAGTGCTCTAAACAACAGCCACTGTTAGGTTTAATGGATTATATGTGACATGAATGTATGATCCTGTTTAATGCAATTCAGGGTTCCAGAAAGCCAAAGCCTATCATTAGTATATATGAATGATGAATTTTCTTTTGCTTTTCCAATCTTAGCAATAAACTCATTTTATAAAGTTTACTTGTTTTTCTTGTACTATACACAATTAGATTGGTCTTTTGTGTTGGAACTTATTCTTTATACGCATATGTGCCCTGGGTGTTTATATGGGGAGGTTTAAGTAGAATATTAGCAAGATTATGCAATGCATTTTATTTATTAAAGTTTTTATTTATTTTAAATAGTAAATAATGTTTATAAATTAAATATTTTAACATGATAACATTTTTAATAGAGGGAGTGAACCATTGGAACGTTTATCCATTCAGCCGAATATGACTCTTGGTTACTCTATGGATCAATGCTCTCCATGACTTCTGATCTCTTGTGGCTTCTTTCATTTCTGCTATGATCAGTCCAGTATCTTTCTTGATGATATCTATCCAGTGAGTTCTTGGGCAGCCTCTTTCTCTGTTGCCACTGTCCATTCCAAGCAAGACATCCTTCTCAAGCGAACTGCTACGCATGAAGTGACCAAATTAGAAGAGCTTTTACTTTGTTACCTTTGCCTCGAGTGAGAATTTCAGTTTGATCCGTTCCAGAACTGCTTTGTTTGTTATTGTGGTTGTCCACAGAATGTGTAGCAAACATCTTTAGCACCAGAGTGCAAAAGCATCAATCCTTTGCCTGTCTGCCTTTCCCAGCTTCCAGGTTTCGCAGCCCTATGTTGTAATTGGGAAAGCGATCACACTGACCTACATCTAGTTGCTCTTCCACCTGTGGTTCATCCTGACCATCACATTTCTTCCATGTGCCAGCCATCTCTTGAAGTGAAATCACCATTGTGATCAATTGTAGAACCAAGAATGATTAAATCTACATCCATCCATCCATTATCCAACCCACTATATCCTAACTACAGGGTCATGGGGGTCTGCTGGAGGCAATACCAGCCAACACAAGGTGCAAGGCAGGAAACAAACCCCAGGCAGAGCGCCAGCCCTGCATGTACAACCACTTCAATTTCTTCATTGTTGACCTTGATATCGATGCTCACATTTTTTGCTGTTGTCATGATCTTTATTTTCTTGATATTCAGGTGCAGTCCCACCTTCTCACTTTCTTCTTTGACTTTCATGATCAGATGACCGAGATCCTTCTTGCTTTCAACCAGCAGGGTAGTATCATCAGCATATCGGAGGTTGTTGATGTTTCTGATGCTTATTTTCACACCAATCTTTGACTTATGCAGGTCTGCTTGTCATATGGCAGCTTCTACATGCAGGTTGAAAACTACTGGTAACATGATACATCCTTGGCATGTGCCCTTTATTATCTTTGACCAATTTGCGTCTCCATATAGTGTTCGAAAGTAGTTGCTTGATCTTGAAAGAGCAATCTTATGAGCTCGGTGAAGTGTGGTGGTGTGCCCATTTAGAGCTGCTTGTGCTCAAGAATATCGAACATCTTCCAAGTAATTGATGAAACACATGTAGAGGTCTGTCTGATATTCATTGGTTTTTCCACAGTCCATCAAAGGTTAGTAATGTGAACACGAATGCCTCTACCTTTCCTGAAGCCACCTTGCACATCTGGTATTTCCCTATTGACGGTTGTATTCAAGGGTTATGGTGCAGTAATTTGAAGAAGACTTTGTGTCTTCCTTCTTCAGAATTGGAATGAATACTGATCTGTTTCATTCTTTCGGACACATGCACGTGCTCTAAATGAATTGACATAACATTGTTAATACTACCACTGGTATAGGCTTGAGAAACTTTGCTGGTATACAGTCGATTCATGGGGCTTTTCAGTTAGCTAATTACTTAATTGCCCATGCAACTTCTTCCTCTAGAATATCTGGCTCCAGTTCCAATGTCTCATTCTCCTCCACTAGATAATTCTGATGTTCACTTTCATATAACAAATGTGCATGAAAAAGAGCCAAAAGCTGTTGAGAAGTATGAATGTTAAAAAACTGTCCTTAAACTTAAGTGGGGGCCAATGCAGGGAATCTATGCTTATGTGTCACACTTGTAGCAACAACATTTTGAGTCAGCATTTTGAATTAACTGCTATTTCTAAACAGTATGCAGTTTAAGATTTACAGTAGTCAGTTCTACTTGAGACAAAAGTATGAAGTAACTTATTAGTGTTTACCATACTGAGAAACTGCTCTAGTTTTACTTTATATCCTATCTGGCACAAATGGGACCTAAACAGTGCAAAAACATGAGTACTTAAGGAGTGACCCATAATGAAATAAAATATAATGTGTATATGGAACTCTAAAATTCAAATCTCGGCCCTTATGTTCTACCAGACGGTTGTGGCGAGTGCCCTCTTCTACGCGGTGGTGTGCTTAGGAGGCAGCATAAAGATGAAAGACGCCTCATGCCTGGACAAACTTGTTAAGAAGGCAGGCTCCATTGTAGGATTAAAGTTGGACAGTTTAACATCTGTGGCAGAGCGACGGGCACTAAGCAAACTCCTGTCAATCATGAAGAATCCACTGCATCCACTTAACAGTGTCATCTCCAGGCAGAGGAGTAGCTTCAGTGACATACTGCTGTCACCGTCCTGCTCCACTGACAGACTGAGGAGATCGTTCCTCCTTCACACTATGCGACTCTTCAATTCTACCCAGGGAAGTAAATGCTAACATTACTCAAAGTTATTGTCTGCTTTTTTATTTTTATTTTTTTCATTTTTATTACTATTTAATTTAATATTGGTTTTTGTATCAGTATACTGCTGCTGGATTATGTGAATTTCCCCTTGGGATTAATAAAGTATCTATCTATCTATCTATCTATCTATCTATCTATCTATCTATCTATCTATCTATCATATAGTGCCTTTCACATCTATCTATCTATCTATCTATTATATAGTGCCTTTCACTCACTCTATCTATCTATCTATCTATCTATCTAGTGCCCTTAATATCTATCTATCTATCTATCTATCTATCTATCTATCTATCTATCTATCTAAAGTTTAAAGACAACAGTGCCCTGTTTGAGTTTGCAGAATTAAACCCCTCTAACAGATCTTTATTTTTTTGTCAAATCAGTCAAGAAATATTTTCTATAACAGACTCAATAGGAGAAATAAAACTGGTTCATTTAATAAATATACAGTAGCTGATTAAACCTCTATTGAATTGAAAGTTAATATAATGTTGAATGTTATCTCTTAATGGTAACATATTACTAGAAAGCAGCAGAGGTATGTGCATGGTATATGACACATAATGTTTGCTATTTCAGCCATGGCACAAACATTATTCCCTTTCCTAATCTATGCAGTAATATTAACAAGTGCAAGGAGTTCCGGTAAACTTTAAAAAAAAAATGCCTCTAAATTATTCATTTCCTCAACCTGCTTTTTTATAGTACGCAATCATGGAGAGCTACAGTCTTTGCTTAGGTAATTTGTTGTTGTGGATAACATTCTCATTTCCTGACTTCTAGAAGTGTTGTATAACATTTGTATTCCAGTGAATTTTAGGTAGGGAGAAATATAAATCAATAGTCAACTGCTAACATTTTCCAGATTTGGCCAAGCAGTAAAACCTTCTCTGAGTGGTAAAAGCTAGACGGGACCACAAGCCATCCTTGGAATAACACAAAAAGGCTAGAACATACAAAACAGGTTAGTTTAATGAACTGTAACATAAAAATACATGAGAAGGAAAACAAAGAATGACTAAAAAATTGACAAAATCAAACAAAATGTATTACATAATTGTATTAAAGATTTAAATAAACAGAGAGTCATCTGAGCTAGTTACTTACTGTATGTAAAAATAAAATAAAACCCAAATTCTGCTCTTTGAAGTGTAAAAAAAAGTCATCTCCTCATGCCTTAAAATTGGTTTAGTAATTAAAAACATTACGAAATGTCAAACATATAGTGCTGATCACAACATTTTAAGAGTTTGTTTTTGAACAAATGACTAGGCAGAAAACATCTCGCTTCCTGGTTACTTTTACCCTAGAGTTTCAGGACAGTATAGTTTATCGTTTTAATAACTGTCTGCCATAAAAATCAGTAGACATCTCTTGTGGATCCTTATCTGTCAAATGGAGATTTTCTTAAAATAATACCTCAAGACAAAAGTGCCATGTTTTAGGAAACACAAATGGATTCTGCAGTTAAAGGAACCTAACAAGTGACATAAAGACATAAGTAATTGCAGCATTATGAAACAGAAAATAAATACAATACATTTGGACAAGAAATGACTATATACAGTAGCTAAAATATGAGTGGTGACAAAATTACAGACTGGACATTTGGTCCACCACACTCTGCGTTTTGATACAACTGCAATAACTTGAATTCATACACCATTCACAATGCAAGCGGCTATAACTTCAGTTTGCAAAATGCAAAGAAAGTTAAACAATTGCTGCATAATTCAAGTATACTTTTTAAACTAAAAATGGAAATTAAAGTTATAAACATGCAGGCAGACAGATAGATGGCAGTACTGATAGGCAGAGCTGGTAGCATAAGAGAGCTGGTGGCATTAGATACTGGATGATTCCTGTTGTTCCTCCATGCAACTCATTTTAATAAAAAACTCATTAGAAAGTACCACCAGGCAACAAACGATAATCAATTCAAGGACCCGCATTTCTGCATTTTTTAAACCAACAATAAAATGAATTTCATTTTCAAGTATGAATTTTTTATAAACTCTTTTTTCTATAATTGTTGAAAACTGTTTTTACATTTTTTACTCTTATAATAATTACAACCTACAAACTGTAGTATTCTTTGTAGTCAACTGCATCAGCTGAGACATACCACGGTGTTTTTTAAAATTTTACGAAATCATATAAACCTCAGCCTCATATTTCACTAAATATGACAAAAGGGGCCATTTTCTGGATGCTATTACTAAATCAGAGATGGGTTGGAAAACACTATTTCTAAATAATATATAGTTAATATGTTTTTAAGGAAATGTTTGTGACACGCTTCAGTATATTAAAATCATTTATCCTTATCGTTACTGTTTAGACAAATATTGCAGTAAAGTTCATTAGTAAATTACTTTAGGAAATTATATATTTTATTTTTAGTACTTACTATTAATGATTTGATAATATTTTATGTTTCAGTATTTCTTTTAGTCTGCTATTTAACTCTGTTCCATGCTTTGCTGGCATGCTTGTAAAATGTAATCAATATGAAAACGTTAGGCACAATAGCGAACCTAGCAGACCTCAAAGCAAAGCATTCCTGCCTCACTGTAGTGAAGCAATATTATCACCTGCCACAAATACATTCTTACTGAAACTATATTTTAAATATTACATCCACTTTGTGACATCATGCTAAAAAAAAGACATAACAATAGCAGTATCAAAAGTGTGATAAGAGGACCGTGGCAAAGAGCAGCTTTTAATAAATAAATAATTGGGTCCCAGAGCATGCAGGTGCACGTTGTGCATACACGCTCTGCTCCAGGGCTGATTGGGGTACTTGGCTGATTGTGCATCCACGTTCAAATGCGAGCAGGGTCTGTCAGGTGGTTTATTCACACCTCAGAGAAGGTGGAGGACAGCACCTGCACTCAAATGTCAGTATAAAAGGAGCCTGCATGTTAGAGAGGGAGATCAAAGACAGATTAGAATCAGATTAGATGAGAACAATGGAAAACCGTGAGTGACTGCAGAGCAGAGCTAGCTAGAGAGAGACAGAGAGAGAGAGAGAGGGGAGGCAGAGTGTTTGGTAGCCCTGCATAAGAGTTGAACGATTGATGCTTTACGGGTAGATCGTTCCTTTACTGCTGATTTATTAGAGGAGCAGGTTCGATGGTTGTGGAGTCCTCCTTAGGTATCCGAGGTACGAAGACGGGAGGACAGCCAACCCCGAATGGTCTGGCAGACACTAATGGAGGCAGACAAGACAGGTTTGGCAAAGAAGTCTGCAGTTGCTGGTGTCTCAACCGGAAGAGCAAGCTATGGGTGAGCTGGGAAAAGAGATAGGAAGTAACGCTGGGCTCATTTAAAGAATGGGAAAATGATCAAGGACCCAGTGACTGTGTCTTATACTGGTTTTATCTATTGATTTTTGAATTTTTAACTCACAAACAATACACTGTTTTTATGGACTATTTATTTATTGAAGATGTTTATGCACTGCACTTTTGAACACATTAGACTGCTTTTAGTAAAAGCACAAAAAAAACATTTGCACCAACCCCTTGCTGACTATGTGTCTTTATTTGCCCGGCTCATCTCTGTTCATGACTATTGACTAAGGAGGGTGGGGCATTGCAGGAAACATTAACCACATGCACAAGGATTGAATGGCATGTCCTATTCCGGTTGGCTAAGGGAATTAAGCTCTAGTCTTTATCAAAGATGGCTACAATGGACTAAACCATCAGTAAAGCTCAACCAAAAAAACTTCTTTCAGATAAACAAATGGAATGAATATTGTAGTTGACGCCAATGAGATACTCATGGAATATAGCTTCTGTATAATTTAAAAAATACTTGATTTATGCTATCAGAATACACTTAAAATTTCAATGATGGTGAATCACTGAAGCTAGAAAATTGTCTTGGCCTGTGTTTTGTGGAATCAGAAAGAGCTTATTACATTTGAGCCCATGGTATCTTATAGAAGGTGCTATAAGAGTACAGAAAGACTGACGTTAATATAAAGTGTCACTTGGTCCCTGTGTTTGGTAGCCGAAAGTTATGTTCGTGTAAGTTGACATTGCTTGATTTCAGCTTTAGACTACCATTTGGTGTACCTTGTCTTCTGTTCACGACTTTCATGCAGCCAAGGTTTGCAATATATCAATTTTGGGAAACCTAAGGAATGTCTGTGCTGTTTGCAAATGATGTTGTCCTCTTGGCCCCAACAGACCGAGATTTGTGGTGTACACTGGGACAGCTACTGTATGGTCCTCTCAAAGAAAAGAGTATAATATTTTCTGAAGGTAAGGGGCGAACAGTTGCCCCAGTGGAAGAGGTCAAGCACCTTCTGGTCTTTTTCACACAAAAATGTAGATGTGACTTTCAGCAAGACCAACAAATTGGTACAGTGACTGCAGTTTTATAATGATGTACCAGCCTGCATGAGTAAAGTCCACAGATGTAGCTGTTGATTTACCCAGCCAATCTTCATCTTAATCTTTACCTATGTTCATAAACAGTAGGGAATGCCTGAAAGAATAAAATTGTACAAAAAAACTAAAAGTCCCTGTGTAGGGTTGCCAGGCTCATTTTCTGTGAGAGGGTTAAGAAGTTCAGCTGCTTCTTTGAATCATCAGGAGCTAGTGGTTTGGGCACTTTATTAGGATGCCACATGGGCATTTCCCATGGAAAGTGTACAAGGTATGGCCCTCTTGGGGAAGTCTGAAGGGCTGACCTAAGACAGGCTGGAAAGGGTTAACCTCTTGATTGTAACAGTAAGATCTAAGTATTCCCCAAGAAAGTCTAGATAAAGCTGTTGGAGGTATGGAGGTCCGGTTAGTCCAGTTAAGCTTGTTGGTATCACAACCATCTCCATGAAACATGGAAAGAAAATAATGGTGGTGATGATAGTGATAATAATTTATGAATAGTTAATAGGCTACATTTAACTATGTATCAGTAAATTAGTTTTGTTCTTTAAATTCACTAGAGCAACCATTAATGCCCTGTTGTGTAAACAAGTAAAAGTATTAATTTGATTGTATCGTTTCCATTTTAAAAAAAAAAAAATTACTGCTATTTAAACTATCAATCTAATACGTTTGCTTCAAATAAACCACCGACAGTTTACAGGTGCTACCCTAATGGTTGAGTTTCACTCTTGTGGGATCTGTTCTGAAACAGGCCATATATAGTATTTGCTCTCTTTAGCAAGAGTATACTATATTCAATTGAAGATTTCAAGATCTAAAACTGTTATATAAGTATCCATCCATCTATCCATCCTTTAATTAAACCAAAATAGGGTCAAAATAAAGTGTAGCCTGTCCCAACATGTTGGGGTTAGGAGCATTGCAAGGCACTCTCACACATCCTCACTTACACCATGCCATATCTTAATCTAACAAGCATATCTTTAGAAACGGTAGAAAACTACAGTACTTTCAGAAGTTTACAACACAATACTGTAAGAAACAACATATAAATGATACACTGATGGTGGACAGACAGGAGTCAAATCAACTCCCCCGGGGCAGAGTAACAATGTAATAATGAGAAGAGTAGAACATAATAAATTTGACAAGCGAGAGGTGATCATTCAGTCCATCAAGCTTGTTTGTTTTGTTCACAGCTCAGCTTTCCAAATACCTCATCCAGATACTTCTTAAAGAGTGTCAAGGTTTCTGCTTTAACTATATTTCACTGTAATTTGTCCCAGATTCCCAAAATTATTAGCATAAAGAAATGCTTCCTAAACGTACTTCCCCTCAATTTCAGCTGCTGTACCCGAGTATATGTTTCACCCTTCAACTTAAAGAATTCTACTGGATCTCCTTTATCAAGGACTTTGAGAATTAAGAAGACCCAGATTACGCTCCCACGCAGTCTCCTCTGTCCAAGACTAAACAGTTTTAATTTTCTGGCTTTGACAGAGTAGGGCATGTTCTTAAGTCCCAGAAGGCTCCTAGTTGCTCTCCTCTGCATAGCTTTAAACTCTGCTATGTCTTTTTTGTAGCATGGTAACCAGAACTATACACAATATTCCAGATGTGGTCTCACAAGTGCATTATATAGCCCTTATATAGCAGAACAAAGATCCTTGATTTATATTCAATAGTTTTTGCAATATAACCTAACATTTTGTTTGCCTTTGTAATTGCTTCTGCATATTGCTTAAACAATGAAAATATTATGTCAGCATAGACCCCAAATCCTTAACAGATTTTGATTCCTGTAGGACAGTGTCACACACGTGTGCATAGCAGGCAGCTGAAGGGCTTAGAGAGGACTGATTATACATCTGCCCAGGGGGGCGGGGTACGCTGACGCTCTTTCTAAGTTCCCTACAGGTCTTTCCCATGAAATCCCACCAGGAGCCAACACCTTGAATTGGGACACATCACTTCCGGTCCCGGGCCTGAGGACGACATCACTTCCGGTCCCGAGGACAACGTCACTTCCACCCAACGTCCTATAAAGCCTCCCGCCTTTTCTCTGGGAGGCAGTTCTGTTTTGGACTCTGTCGTGTAAACTTGACTCACATGAATCATTTGCTTTTGCAGCCAGGAAACCGCATTAAACGGGTGGCTGCCCCAAACCTTGCCATGCCTCGTGTCTCTTCTTGTTACAACAGTATCTCCTATCTTGTACTTATAAATGGTGTTCCAGTTGCCCATGTGCAGCACTTTGCACTTTTTTATTTATATACATTATATATATACAGTGATCCCTCGCTATATCGCGCTACAACTTTCGCGGCGTCACTCCATCGCAGATTTTAAATGTAAGCATATCTAAATATATATCACAGATTTTTCGCTAGTTCATGGATTTCTCGGACAATGGGTCTTTTAATTTATGGTACATGCTTCCTCAGTTTGTTTGCCCAGTTGATTTCATACAAGGGACGCTATTGGCGGATGGCTCACAAGCTACCCAATCAGAGCATGTATTACGTATTAATTAAAACTCCTGAATGATATACGATATGCTTCCCCCGCGGTGCTTGATTGTTTGCTTTTCTCTGTCTCTCTCACTCTCTCTGACAATCTCTGCGCCTGACGGAGGGGGTGTGAGCAGAAGGGCTGTTTGCATAGAAGATATGGACGCTCCTCTAAAAATGCTGCTTTATCACGGTGCTTTGGCATACTTAAAAGCCCAAAAGCACATATTGATTTTTTGATTGTTTGCTTTTCTCTCGCACTCTCACTCTGACAGTCTCTGCTCTTGACACATATTCTTCTGAAGAGAAGATATGTTTGCATTCTTTTAATTGTGAGAAAGAACTATCATCTCTGTCTTGTCATGGAGCACAGTTTAAACTTTTGACTAAAGGGTGTTATTTCATGTCTAGAGGGCTCTAATAATGTTAACAGTGTGGGAGAGTTTATAAGGGCTTAAAATACATAAAAATAACCATACAAACATGGTTTCTACTTCACGGATTTTCATCTATCGCGAGGGGTTCTGGAACGCAACCCCCGCGATCGAGGAGGGATTACTGTAGTGACGACTTGGGGTGCCTCAGACACAACCGCACAGGCCACAGTCCTGGGTTGAAATAAAGTACTTTTTTATTATACTAAGTACCTTTCCACCAGCTCTTCTTCTTCTTCTTAATAATAATAATAATACATTTTATTTATATAGCTTCTTTCCCATGCTCAAGGTGCTTACTGCCTTCCATAACAAAAATAAACTTTGTCGCAAATTCTTTTACTTTTGTCCTCTGCACCTCTATATCTGTTTTGTCCACCTCTTCCCAAAGCCAACCCTCTGAGTGAGGCGAGGTTAACTTCTTTTAAATAGGACCCGTGAGTAGTTTTAGGACCATAAAATTGCAGCCAGAAAGCACTTTCGGGTTAATCTGAAGCCCAGTGAGGTAGGAAGTCCTCTAGTAGCACCCAGGAACCCCAACATGGCTACCCTCCTTATCTAGTTCCATGCAACTCTGCAAAAATCCAAACTGAAATCAAGTCCAAGAAGAACTGACACCTACTGTAGTGGGAGATGCACTGTTTTTGGCAGACATGCCCCCAATAAATCCATCCATTATTTCTTCTCCCTATAACACCCCCAGCTGTGATGCTAGTCCATCTGTTAGGTCTCTCAAAACATTTAAATATATACTAGGACTGTGAAAATTTAGTGAATGTGTTGACAATTCTTGTTATTTACGCCAATGATTTTCTAACCACTAAATAAACATACAGGTAACTGAAGTCTCCATGGTCAATTGTACTTCAATTTAACCGTTCAGTCTCATGGTACTGCTTCTGTGAGTCTTACACTCCTGTCTTTCTCACCTGCATTTGTATCTTCTGTGTCCACTGTCTATGTCAAATCGAAGTTTTCCATCGCTCACACTGGCTCTGAGGGAAGAGTGTGCTTCCACACCTCTTTGAGTTGATCCACACCAGGATGGAGACTGCTTGGGAATCACACACCAAAATCAATGGATTTCAGGTGAACTGCACAGTCAGCAAGACATGTCTATCTCTGTCTCTTTCTAAGGTTTAGTTCTCAAACATTGCAAGATATTTAATCTGGTGTGTTTTTGTACCATTAGGTTTAAAACAATTTTAGAATTTGTCAGACAAAGGCAGTTGATTATACATACAATGAAGACTAATTTTAGCAAACAATTACTATTAATAAAATACACATATCTAACATTGCAGTATAGTATTACTAATATTAATTAACAGCGGAAAGCTATTGCTTCAGACAGGGATGCCAATGTTTGGTAACCTTCACCCTTCATTTAAAGAGAAATACAGGAACTGGCTGAAGGCAGAAGCAAAGTTCTGGTCAATGTTGTCAAAACAGAAACACAACACTGCAAACAATGGATCCTATAAAACATAAAGAAACATACCCTTCACAACTGACTTAATTATTTTACTCTTTTTGACCAGAAATCATATGTAACTTGACTTACATTTCAAATTTTTTGATCTGGACTCATATTAAAATGTGTAATTTTTGTAATTTATTCCTTATCAAAAACTGCTACTGTTCTTGCATTAAAAAAATATTGTAAAAAGCCTTTGATGTGCATAAGAAAAACTAAAATACATTTATTATAACCACACAAAAACCCTCAGTAATCTGGTTCAGTGAACGCTGGTCGCCGCTGCTCGCCGGTAACTTTTTAATGATTAACTTACAATCTAATGGACTAATCAACTGTTTTCATTTTCATTTTGGGCAGATTTATTCGTTGAGTTTTATTTTTCATTCATTTAAAGCTAGACTGATTTCTAGCTCGACTTGTGATTTGGCAATGTATGGACTATTTTTCAGCCTATCCCCGCTTTGAAACTTACCTGGCTTTGTTCTCCGGACATCTGAGTTATCTGCGTCTTCGCTTAACATGTGGACCGGTAGGATATTTATTTGGTCCCTCACTATCCTACCTGCGACAGGCCTGCTTCAGTACTCCGCTGCCGAACTGCGCTTCCGCCTGTCAGAGCCTCCGCTGACTGGTCTGTATCTCCACCCAGACATCGTATTCTTCCCCCGTCGGAGATACATCCACTGCGGGTCCTGCCGGAGTATCCAAGCTGACAGTTTAAAATGAATAAACTCCATCTGGTCCAGTTCTCGACGTCCTCCACGTAACTTAGGCAGAGTCGCTGACCACAGTGTGTTAGCCAGCTTAGTCTGGTTGGCTAACACCGTTGCTAAATGCGATAACGCCATTGTCAACTTCGGTCTGTTGAACATCTGCTCACTTGCAAGCAGGGGGCCTCTCATCCATAATCTCCTCACTGATCGTAAGTTTGACTTGTTCTGTCTAACCGAGACATGGCAACAACCTCATGACTTTTCCCAACTTAACGAATCCACTCCCCCAGGGTTTGTATACATCTCTCAACCTTGTGACTCTGGCCGGGGAGGAGGTCTTATGTTAATGTATCGTAAGAAGTGGAAAGTCCTGCTGTTGTCTGTTCCTGCCTTCAGTTCATTTGAATTTCTTGTGTGTCAATTAACTGGACCTATTACTACTATTATTGCAAACGTTTACTGGCCCCCTAAATCAAATAATGACTTTCTGAACGACTTTGCTGTTTTTCTTACACACTTATTTACTGTTTCATCAAACATAATAATTCTGGGGGATTTTAATATACATATGGATAATATCAATGTCCCTATTACTAGAGACTTAACATCCTGCCTTGAGAGTTTTGGATTCCAGCAGCATACTGATGTTCTCACTCATTCCAAAGGACATATCTTGGACTTGATTTGCTGTTCTGGAGTTACCCCGCTCGATTGTGCTGCAGATGAACTCCCCATAACTGATCATTTTATTTCATTCAATGTTAAACTTGCACTTTCCAATACTAAGCTTTCCCATCTCATGTCTTTCCGTAATATTAAGAATATTAACTTAGACTCTCTTTCCTCTAGACCTCCTCCATGTTGCCATTCCCTCCTGAACCCTCAGATCCTCTTCCTCCATCCACTTGACTGTCCCAATTCGTCTGCCTTACCACTATAGGAGCAGAGCATTCAGTTGCTCTGCTCCGCAGCTCTGGAACTCACTTCCATCTGAGTTTAGGAATATTGAATCATTTTCACTTTTCAATTCTAAACTTAAAACTCATTTGTTTAAGACTGCTTTTTCTCTTTGATTACAATTTGCTCTGTCTGATTTTAATTTTTGTGCTTTAGTTTTGTTTATAATCTGTGTTTTATTTATTGTTCGGTGTCCTTGAGTGTTTAGAAAGGCGCCTACAAATAAATAAAATATATTATTATTATGAATTGTGCAAAGTGCACTATTAGGGGGTGAGTTTTGGCTAATAAGAGTTCAATATTTAACAATTTGTGGGGAAAATATTTCAATTCCTACAGGTGGTACACCAAGAAAAAAGACTGAAAACCTTTGCCCTAGTGATTGTGTGTGACATTTGATCACATACGGTATGTGTCAGTAGTCTGTTGTAGTTAAGCATTTGCTTTGATTAATAGGTCTACTAATCATGCCATGTGACTACTGTTAGCAGTAACTGAGGTCCAAGATCAAGCTCTGCTTCAGAACTTTGGCTTTATATTAATGGAGGACCAGACAGGACCATACAATGTTTTGGGGGACCTTGACTTAATGTGTGGGAACTCCTGATCTAAGCTATTTCATTAATGATGTCTGAAAAACATTATATATATGAAGGCTGCTTTTGATTTAAAACTCTGCCAGAAGTGTAAATATCACAAAAGTACAATGTTCTTGGCATCACGTAACAGCACACATGCATGATATTACTGTTAAGCACTTTATTAGGTAGCAAAACAATGGCAGATTACAGTCCAAGAATGTATAACTTGACTTATGTCAATGAATGAAACTAAATCAAAAGCATTAACCATCAGTATGTAGCAGAAAATGGATTACAGATTTCTAAAAATAAATGGACAGGACTGAGTGACATCATTCATTGAAGTCTAAAAATTCTTATACATTACCTTCACATGGGACAATTGTGTCACATATCAAAGATTTATAAAGAAGTAACAAGTCTTTGAGGTTTGAATTGTACAGCAGTCACATTCACAGGGGAATACTGGATATTGCTGAACTACCTGGGTTAAATGCATGATTAATTGAGTGAGATTTTTGCAGTTACTTGCGATTAAAAATCTGTATGGTTTGATAGCCTGAATTATAGCTGCTGATTAATCGCCATTATCACATGCAATTAATGTATTAAAATTTTCTGTGATTACATTTTTTAATGCATTAATTACATCTGGTTAATTTGACCGTGCAACACATATTAATGAAGCATCACCAAACAAATCAAAGACTATTAGTTGTAGTAGTAGTAGCAGTGTAGAACTGCCACATAAATATATTGTACAGACATCTGTCTTATGTGCGCTGTTTGTTACTGCCTGGGCTTCCACACATTTAACATGTGAAAGCTTTCTTCATTATAGGACGGAAGGAGGTAATTGACAGCATTGCCCTTGAAGGATGGGATTTCCAGGCTGCTGTCAGGAACTATTCTTTCTAACTGGCACCCAACTGGAGGTTAGGCCAATATTAAGAAACATCTGATTCAAGAACCTAGATTTCATTTTCTTCAGCGGAAAAAGCAAAAACAATTGATAGAAAAGAGCATCCTTTGAATTTATCTTCCATCCATCCATCTTTTGTTGCTCATCTGGATCCGTGTCGAATGGCCAGAAGTCTAAGCAAAGATGCCCAGATGTCCCTTTTCCCTCGCCACCTCCTCCAACTCCTCCAGGGTCAGATATCAATATATTCCCAAACCAGATAGGTGATATAATCTCTTCAGTGTGTTCTGGGACTGTCCCAAGGTCTCCACAGGCAAGCACTCAGGAGCACTCAGAAGCCTGAACTACCTAACTGGCTCCTTTCAATGCTGAGGAGTAGTGGGTCTAGTTTGAGCTCCTCCCAAATGCTTATGTTCCTCACCCTCTATCTAAGTCTAAGCCCAGGCACCCTACAAAGTAAGATAGTTTCTGCCACATATATCTGTAATCTAGTTCTTTCAGTCACAACCCAAAGCTTGTGACCACAGTTTAGAACAGGGGTGTATACTGAAAGGCAAATCAAGAGCTTTGCCTTTTGGTTCAATTCTTTCTTCACCTTGACTAACCAGTACAATATCTACATGACTGTTGATAAAGCTCTCTGATCCGCCTGTCTATCACTCATTGCCTACCTCCCTTACTTGTGAACAAGACCCCGAGATGCTTAATATCCTTTGCTTGAGGCAGCACTGAAGTGTAAATAAATCTGCATTAATAAACTGGTCTGCTTAAGCAATTGGCTGAACCTAATAGTCAGAAAATCAATAATGTCTTATTTTTCATCTTCATATAATTTTAAAGACAGCATTATTGACAGAACCAATCAAACTATAAGACTAATTTGCATTATGATGTGACACAAATTAAAAAAAAAAAACAAAAAACCTTACTTTAAGTTGTTGACTAATTAGAGTTTACAGTTTATTAATTTGCTTCTGTTATACTAAACATTTAAATAATCTAACTGGAATAATTTAGTATGCCTAGGCAAGTGGTTATTAAAACTGTTTTGTATTAGAAACTAAACACCGAGTTACAGTACATCTGCATTATAGAAAAATATAACATACAAAGAAAATATGCTAAAAATCCTATTAATATGCATTTATTTACAATTCTACATTTCTGATTAACTGCAATTAAATGTTTTAATCAAAAACAGCCCCAATATTTTATATATTTGTTGTGTGGTGGGTGCGGCAATGCACTGTATCAGTGTGTGCTCCTAACTTCATCCTATATATACAAAGTCTATATATATATATATATATATATATATATATATATATATATATATATATATATGTCTATATAAATATATATATATATATATACACTCACCTAAAGGATTATTAGGAACACCATACTAATACGGTGTTTGACCCCCTTTCTCCTTCAGAACTGCCTTAATTCTACGTGGCATTGATTCAACAAGGTGCTGAAAGCATTCTTTAGAAATGTTGGCCCATATTGATAGGATAGCATCTTGCAGTTGATGGAGATTTGTGGGATGCACATCCAGGGCACGAAGCTCCCGTTCCACCACATCCCAAAGATGCTCTATTGGGTTGAGATCTGGTGACTGTGGGGGCCATTTTAGTACAGTGAACTCATTGTCATGTTCAAGAAACCAATTTGAAATGATTCGAGCTTTGTGACATGGTGCATTATCCTGCTGGAAGTAGCCATCAGAGGATGGGTACATGGTGGTCATGAAGGGATGGACATGGTCAGAAACAATGCTCAGGTAGCCCGTGGCATTTAAACGATGCCCAATTGGCACTAAGGGGCCTAAAGTGTGCCAAGAAAACATCCCCCACACCATTACCCACCACCAGCCTGCACAGTGGTAACAAGGCATGATGGATCCATGTTCTCATTCTGTTTACACCAAATTCTGACTTTACCATTTGAATGTCTCAACAGAAATCGAGACTCATCAGACCAGGCAACATTTTTCCAGTCAACTGTTAAATTTTGGTGAGCTCGTGCAAGTTGTAGCCTCTTTTTCCTATTTGTAGTGGAGATGAGTGGTGCCCGGTGGGGTCTTCTGCTGTTGTAGCCCATCCGCCATCAGATTTCGATTCATACCTTTGAATGTAATACTCCGATCTACAGTACACCCTGTCAAGTAAGTGAAGAAGCCGCTGTGACGCAACATCAGAGGCTTCACTTCAGGTGCTGACGCCCGAGGTTTCAGCTGCGTAAGAGGAAGCACAGGTGTTTACACTTCATAAGCCCCAATTAGGGTGAAACACGTTGTGTACTGCTTATATTATTTGGCAGGTACTGTATCACACATCTACAAAGTATGATCTGCTTCTTGCAACTGAGATGTGCATAGGTTACCTGGTAGGTAACCATCCAAATAATCAGACTGCAATTCAAACCATTGAATATACAGTATATATATATGGTGGGAACCCCGAAAATTCCCTCAAAAATTAACACCATAATTCCATTTAAATCTCCATCAAAATACATTCCCAACACTTCTCCCATTACTGGAAACAATTCCTGTACTCATCTTTTGTCACCATGACCAGATCCCTCTTGTGTGTTTCCCTGAGTTCCTAATATATTACCAAATCTTATTTACTTCAGACTCAATTTTTATTTCAGGAACAAAAAGGAAGGGAGATCTGGCAGGTGCAAGGGGGTTCGAAGCAACAACCACATTCTTCCTGGTCAAAAACTCTTTGACAGACAAACGTGATGTGTTCAGTTGTGTTTTCATGTTTAAAAATCCAGCTTTTATCTCTGGCTTTCCAGTACACACCTCTGCAACTCAGTGTCATGAAAATGACACTGATTAACAGTCTCTTTATGAACTAGTCTGGCATGGCGAAAGAAAATTTACCACTCTACTATACACAGACACAGCAATTGTGTCAATCAGGGTCGTGGACAGGTTAGTGGCCAAGTAATACTGTTCCCTGCAGTTATAAAGTTCCTTGCATCACATCACCCATCGACGGCAGGTGCTCATAGCACCACTACGATCTTTTCGGATCTGTTTTCACGCCGAGCTGCTACAGCACTGGGGGCCTGCGGTTGCCCCGGCAACTGATAGTCTGTCTTCAACAGATGCACTATATGGCTATTGCTGTTTTGTGGCACTGAATAAAATATGGAAAAGTGCCAATATCTCAATTTAACTTTTATATGAAAGTCATGTTCACAATAAGTTCACTTCACTGGCCCACTGCCTTTCCACCTATAACTGCAGATCACAAGTCTATAAATACATAAAAATAAATTGTATTTTATGTAAATTCAGTTTTTCTCAATTTTGAACATGCCAAATTTGCATTTTTGTTACTGGATTATTTTTAACATTATTTCAGTGGCAATATCATGTCACCATTTTTTTTTTTATGTTATTACACTATTTTTCTTGATTGAGTCATTTTTTACATAGATACATGCTTACCGCATTGCTTGTGGAAACTGACCTTTTGCAGACCACCTGATATTTAATATTTATAAAAGACAGTGGAATGGAATACCAAAAAACAATCAAACAACAACTTATGTATTTAAGCTAATAGATCTGGTTATTGGTAAAAAAAATCTGCTTTACTTTCTTGTGACTTAAATGTTTAAATTTAGTATTGAGCTTTATTTTGACCTTCTGCTTCTCCTTACACTATGACTTAGCCTGTCCTCCTTGTAAAAATCCATTTCCTGGTTTTCTGTGATAGTTATTTTACAATAAACTATCCTTAACATTACGATTGTGAGACAACACCTGCACAAACACAGAGAGGGCCTGCAAGTTCTCTGGCATTCCGGCTGGGAATTCAACCTGGGCCCTGGCATTATCAACTAGCAGCACTGTCAAGTGTCCATGTAACGCTATTTCAGCAAGCAAGAGAGTTTAAATGAAAGAGGACAAGACAATGCGGAGAATGAATTGACAAAGACAGTATTTAGCAAATTTCTAAATTCAACAAAGAAGTGACTGCTACAATGCTGATATTGTAAGTTCTACCTCAACAAAGAGGGTGTTGCTGAAATGAGAAACAAATTCAACAGCAGAGTTTTCTTAAAATTAAGAAACTGGCTTGAATAAAAACTAGTCGTCACATGGTGTTCTCTGGGTCGAAACCACTGTAATTTAAGCATACTTAAGATAAATTGAAGTCAAATGATTTTCTTTTTTATGAAACTTGATAAATTACATACAGCAATAATATAACAAACTGTTTAGTAGACTTAATTGTACTTGATGGCAAAAGCACTTTCATTCATTTAAAATTATTACTATGAGGATGAGCTTCTTCACATATTGTTCTGCTGATACTGCACTATGCATAAAAGAAAGAAAACTATGATTACAAACAAGCATGCATATTAAATGTAAACTCATAACGGAATTTGCACTGTTGCCTAGGCGACAAGAATGTAATTACAGATTCAGACAAAGGGTTTTTTATTTTGCTGTTCATGAACTGCATGCCACAAAGCATGATAAACTTAAAAACATAATATGTAAAATGCCCTCACAAAGTATGGCAACAAAAAATAGCAAAAGAAAACAAAAACCAACCAGCTCACCTGTCAGGTGCTGCGCATTTTATGAAATAGGTTTATAGTAATTTCCATTACAAGCATGCAGCAGTGACTTTAATACCTTCACTTCAAGTTGTCAAGACATAACTGTACCTCAGATTTGCATCACATTAAGTTCTTTTTCCTTGCCATTCTCATTGTTATATTGATTTATATATTTTTTCTAAATTTTCATTTTCCTTTACACTCTCAATCCAGCGGAAGCTCCAAGTGCATAAGAGTGAGTTATGTAAATTCAAATGGTGCATCATATGAATCTTGTTAAGCTTTAGAGGGTTATAGCCCATTCTGACGGAATATTTAATCACAACAATGAGCTGGCAGACATGATGTACAACGCGGCTAAGCCTTACGGCGTGTGTCTTCTCCGCCAATTGAGAACTGGTGAATTTGCCATTCATCAGTGCCATCCTGACAGCTTTGTATAACCTTCTGTTTTTTACTTATTTATGAAGATTAAAGATGTCTTAAATCAACAGTTTTGCCTCAGATACATCATCTTTACTCCTAAAGTGGCTAAATTTTTCATCATTTGGCCTGGTGAAATAACGGAAGTTTTAAACAAAAGCTGTTGTAGCTTTCCCTTTTCAGCAAGCATCTTCAGTATAGTTTAAAAAATATAATACAGAAAAGTAGACTATAGTAGGTAATTTAAAGATGGCGATACTAAAAACCAATTAACAATTATACATTTTTTGACCATGCAATTGAACATTCTTGTTTGATGTTGGGTATATCTAGATATTGCAGCACTGAGTGTAGTCATTTCTGTCTTGATAAGACTGCACATGTAGTTACAGATTTGCTTACAGTTCTGTAGACCTGCCTTTGATTTGCTTTACTTCTGAATCCTTCTCCTACTCAAACGATTCATAGCTGAGAAACAGTAAAGTTGTCATTGCTTATTTTTATGAAAACTACAAATAACTAGTTAAAAAATATAAATCAAATAAATTGAGCCATCCTGTTGTTACATATTTTTCAGTGGGTAATGCCTTCCGTTCTTTAACACACTCACTCAAAATAACATGAAATACTGTATGTCTGGAATGGTCAGGAAATAATTACTGGACTCGAGCAATCCAGCGTTCAGGTGCTAGGAGGGAATGTGAACAAAGCTAATGCACTGAACCAATTTTGTAGTAGATTTTCTTTCCCACTGCCACCTTCTTTCAATTACTAGTCCCCCACATCATCCCTCCTACATGAACAATTCCACTGCTTCAAGTGGAATGTCCAGTTATGTGTTTACCTCTGACCATCAATAAGAGATGTCCATAATTCAAGACTAAGTAAAGGAGACAATTGAGGAAGCTACAAACACAGGAAGAGCTGCAGGACCAGATGGAGTCGATCCTTGTGTTCTTAAGGCCTGTGCTGACAAATTTTGTGGTATCCTCTGTCACCTGTTTAGTCTGTCCCTAAGGCTCCAGAAAGCACCGCTGCTGTGGAAAACATGCATTGTTCCGGTTCCAAAGTAGGCAGATGCCAATTCACCAAACGACTACACACAACTGCCACTTACATCTCATAACATGAAGAATTTATAGAAGCTGATACTAGACTATATAAATGCTCTTGTGGTATATCAGCTGCATTTAATGATGTTTGTCTAACAAACAAAGTTTGGAGTGGAGGATGCAATTATCTTTCTGCTCCACAAGACCCTCTCTCACCTAGACAAAGCCGACAGCATTTGTGAGGATTATGTTTTTTCATTCCTCCAGTGCCTTCGATACAATCAAGTCAGTCCTGCTAATGGGGAAGCTCATACTGTAGATATGCAGGTGGATGAGGTTAAAGGACTGCATTTCTAATTAGATGTGAACAAAACTGGAGTACCACAAGGAACAGCCTTGTCTCCTTTTCACTTTACTCTGTACACCTCACACTATAAATAAAAAAACAGGTCATATTATGGGGTGTTTATTGATAAGGGGGGTCAGACTGAGTATAGAAGTCAGGTTGAGAACTTTGCTTCTTAATGCAGAAAGAATTGTCTGCAACTTAACATCAGCAAAATCAAAAAACTAGCTATTGTCTTTTGCTGAACAAAGGAGCCTGTATGTTCACTCATTATTCAAGAAGTAGATGCAGAGGTGGTACACTCCTACAAGAACTTGGGGTCCACATCAATAGCTTGCTGGACTGATCTCAGACTCTAAACCCTGCCTGTGAAGGTGGAAGGGGTGAGAAAGACAGTCCTTACCTGAGATGTTGTCTTTCCTATTGGTCTTGGTGTATGGTTCCCAAGCAATCACCATCCTGGCATGGATTGGCTCAAAGAGGTAAGGAGTAAGAGGCAGCTGTTCCATTGAAACCAATGTGAGCATTAGCAGACTTTGATTTGGCATGGGCGATGAACACAGAAGAGAACGCGGGTGGAATGTAAGTGGGACAGGCAGAAGTGTGAGTCTCACAACAGCAGAACCAGGCACCTGAGTGAACCGAAGCACAAAGTAGAGTGGAGACTCAAGAGTCAGCCACTGTGTAGCCCTTTCAAGTTCCACTTTTTACCATTTTTGTGGTTTGGTTTGTTTCCTCTTATACTAGCTGACAGCTGTGCACTGTACAGGCTGAGGACCTCTGCTTTCTTGTATAACTACATTGATATATGACTACTTTTATGTAATAACTATAGAACATCTTAAGTTACTACCATTATGTTTATTTACAGCCTAATCATTAAAAAAAAAAAAAAAATCTAATTTGGAATTGATTTTTTTTTAAAAATAGTGTTAACCTTGTCAGGGCCAAGGCCCCCAATTTAAAAAACATTTGCTTAGCTAATAAAGGATATCAAATAACACATGCGTTAAATGCAATTACTACACCCTTGGACTCAATAACTGGCTCGGTCACACTTAGAAGTAACTAAGAGAAGTAAATTAAGTTACTAACCAGTCTCTCAAATTGACTGTAGAATAACTAGACCACTGCTATAAGCAAACCTGATTCACACATCGCTGATATGTGAAAGTTTTGAAAGTTGAAGAGCACATTTTAGGTTCTGATACAGCATTTAAACTAGTTTAGGTCAAAATTTTGACAAGGTTAGTTAAAGTTTCTATTTCTTTACCTTGAAATAGCCTAATGTAGAATTCCTTTTGTGTTTTAGATCATTATCTTGTTATATAACTCAGCAGCATTTCAGTTTCAGCTCATGAATGAAAGGCACAACATTCTACTGGAGAATACATTGATTACAAAGCAGAATTTATGTTTCATTCAATAATGGCAAGTTGCCCAGATTCTGGCACAATAAATCACCTGCAGAACGGGTACTACAACCACCATGAATAGCCACCGATACGAGGTTCTTCCAGGTAAATTTGGCAATATTAAAAGCCACTCTTTGAAGAAGGTAATGAGTTTAAATTTAACATAAATAATAAATTATAATATTTCCATGTTGTCTTTGAAGCCAAAAATACACATCGAATAAATAATCAAAGAAATAAAAATGATGAATTTGAAGGATGAAATTTCAAAATAGGATATAAGTGATGAGTGACAGTAACCTAAAAGGAACAATCTTACTGTACATTAAATAAATCTGCTTGTGACCGTGGAAAAGACATTGTTCATGACAAGCATTCAACTACACTTTCTACAATTTCTTTTACTTGCTAAAATGAGGGAGAAAAACAAATGCAAGTTTCTCCTGTAGACATACTGTACAGCACCTTGTAAAACATTACTTATATCCTGAGATTTCTTAACTCAATACCCAAATGATCGGGGTGGCTAAATCTAACCAAGAACCTCAATTCAGAAGAATGTTGTTATCTCTTTTATAATAAAGAGTTTTTAGAGTTATTCAGCTAAACAAAATCTCAGTTAAATAAATTGTGTATTGTAACAGAACAACATAAAAAAGTCTACAAAGTGTATCTCGTAACTGCACTAAAACACAGAATCTGTCATTTACCTGCATAGAATTCAGGACTGTATACTGCACCCACCACTGGATTTAACTTCCAGCCTAAAGAAAAAGAAGACAATAACAAACGGTCAGATAAAGAAACAAAACATGATTTTAAAGTATCAGGACTAGATGTGGGCTGGCCCACAAACAGAATGTACTATATATGCCCTCTTAAAATTACATTGAAATTCTTTTAAATATTCACCTTTACTTTATATGAAGGCATAATCCTAATGATATTCATTTCAGCACAGGGTATTTTTCAGTCGCCTTACTATTGCTTGATTCACTAAAAAGTCCTACATAGTCCAACTTATGTTAAAAGGATTGCTTAAGAAAATATACCATACTAGTGGACGCCCGCCGTAGCATATGGTGGTGTAAGAATAGGAACGGAAAATGGTGAGAAAGGAATTCAGAAATCAAGAAGAAAGAAATACTTCTTGAAAGACGTAGTTGTGAATAGGTGTTTTGCTGGAGACGACAGATAATGAGTCGAAAGATCTAATCTCGGAAAGATCTTGAATTTCAGCTTCACCACCATAAACTGTAGATGTTGCCATGTATTGATAGTACTCATGACTTGTTGTGATAACTCGACTTGCGTTGGAAAGAATAACAGGAAGAACGTCGCCAAATCTGTCCCAATGTGATGCAATGAGTGCATTGCCTTCGTCAACCATTTGTGTCAACAAATAACCCACTGATAGGAACAGGCAGTTGCCGGATCCTGGAATGCAGATGACGTTGTACAAAAACCCGTCGACAGAGAAGATACTGTTGTTCATTTCATAACAAAGGCTTAGAAAACAACCATCGCAGTATAACATAAATAGCAAGGAGTGAAACCAATAGCAAGGCGCGAAACCAATGGCAATGGTGGAGAGAGTACCTTCCTGTAGCAGGCTACGGAAAAGATTCCCAGGCGCAGACATGGCTGAAGTGAAAGGTCATGCGGTCAGGCTAGATATCGGGCGATGATGTGACACCAATGGGGTCATGAGAGAGGAGCGGGGAACGCAGTAGTCTGAAGGAGGAATAGGACTCGAGAAAAGCGGAGTGGGGGTGTATGGTAGGTGAGAGGCCGCAGGCAATGTGGGGATCGGTTTTGAAATAGGACGAACAGGAATCGAGAAATGCTGTGTGGTCTGTGTGTGGGCGGGACCGGGTTTAAAGAGGGAGACAATTAACTCCACTTGTCGATGTTTAATTTTAGACCAAGCGTTAATTTATTTTCAGTTGTTGTTTAACTAATTTGCATATTAAGAACTAAATACTGCATTAAAAATTAAATAAATTCAAATGATTTTTCATTGTCTTGATAGTAAAACTTTTCTTATTTATACTTTGAATCAATAGTCCAGTGTAGTTTTGCTTAATTCAACATTGCATGTATGGATTATTATTTATGTTCTTATTGAAAGGTCACTTTTGTACTTTTGTCTAGCATGGTCCAAATATAGTGAGAATAAATGTCCTTAAGTCTATTCTAATTGGCACATATACTAACAAATCAAATACATATATTTTATATAGTGATCTTCATAAAAGAAATCACCATAAAACAAATTAGGAATTTTATCACCACATTTTTGGTTTTAATTTTTACAGTTAAAAGTTTAACTTTTGCCTGCTTTTCCTATTTAATGGTTACAATGCTGCATAAGAAAACTTAACATGCCACCACCATTCAAGCTGAAGGGGATCCTGAAGTTTTTGTGCTTTGCAATATTCAGTGTGTACGACTTAAGCTTTTTGTTTCACAGAACAACATATATTTAGAACTTTATGGTCATATACTATCACATCTCTGACTATTTTGAAAAAGAAGAATTTTCTTATCAGATCAAAGTGAGATTAGGTCTTCTAATTCTAGTAAATCTAACTACAGGCACCTGAATGTGCTTTACTTACCCTAGTATCTAAAAGTTTCTTGGCTAAATGTAAAAAGTGAAAACCTTATTTATTGTATTATGTGCCATTTTTGACATTCCTATTTTGGTGTTGTTTTGCTTTTCATCATCACACTAACTGTGGCAAAATGCTTATAGCTTCTGAGACATAGGTTTGCTATACAGTTGGTAAGATGTTCTGAATAAACTGCAGCTTCATGTGGTTTTAACTGATTGTAGACAGAATTTAAGGACTACAAGTACTTATGCTGCCTTCAACCTGTAATATACAAGATGGACAGAAAGGTGATACTGTCTTCAATCTGTCTTATGAAACTGAGAACATTAAATTTTTTTATGCCATTTTTGTATATTATGCCTATGATATACAGTAGAATGCAATAACTACATAATGAAGTAAATATATGTATCTTTAAGAATGAGAAAAGTGACTCAGTCTGATAAGAATGAAAGGCAGATGAATTTCTGTCAGTAATAAGTGTACACATTCACGACAGTTGTCCAATGGGTCACTTCAAAGTTATTTCATAGCTGCCTGTAAACTGGGAGTTACAGCATGGAAGTAGGTCTGACAGATCTCTCTCAGACTTTAAGTTACACTAATGGCCCCTCAATTTGTCCAAGAAAAATCCTTAGAGATGCTGGTCGATGCACACAGCTGAAAGGTTGTCTCATTTTTCATCCACATTCCCACTCCCTCTTTTGATGGCTGCATCGTCTAACTTTTCTGATCCTTTGCAGCCAAGACTTCCATTTATCATGGAAATAACAGCAATTAAACTTTACTTTGTCTTGTCTACGAGCCATGTGCCAGCCCATAACTGTGTGGGTTAATCATGTGTGACGGGAGCTGCCGTCCTGCAGTCTGAACACTGCTAAGATTCCTAAGATTCAGACAGAAATGAAAGAACTATACGAGTCAGGCCTCCTTGAGTATATATTGATTACCATCACAGCAGACCATTGTTAGTGTCAGAAAGTGTTTTGGCAATAGGCAATATAATTTAAATATTTCTGGCATCTTCTCATAACAATTTCTTTATGTACAGTATCTCTATAATACACTGCTGCATTTAGATGTTAAAACACATGCCTCAATAAGGCTGAAAGCAAATGCATTTAATTTTATTCAATTTCTTCTAACATTTTATTTAAGGCTGCTCTAATATCATTTTAGAGCAGAATAAATAAACATAAAAAATTAGGTATGAAGCCAGGAAATGTCAAGTGGCTTGTGCCCAAACATCTTTAGTATCTAAGCAACGAGGGGCCTTTCTGCTCTCCATCCTTCATACTAAATTATTAGCAACTGCTAGTAATTCATAGTTAGTGATGCATGCAAGTAAGGAATGACAGTCCCCTAGGAATTAATATCTGAACATCTGTAAGCCACATGATATGCAGTGCCTGAGTTTGACCACATAAAACCCAAGCCAATAAATATATGGCACACAATCATTTATAGTTTTATTTGGAGACGTTGGCATTTTTCCAGCTATTCAATATGTCATAATATAAAATGTAGAAAAAGTGCTAGTCTGCAAACACAGCAGACAGGAAATAGTTAATATCAAGAATCAGAAAACTGAGTTTAAAAATGTGAATGGTCATAAGTATAAAAAATAAGTGAAGTAATTATAACCTAAAACGTGAACAGCAAACATTTTTGAGATATAATCAGAGCTTGTTTACTGATTGTCTCAAATATTATGCTTCTATATCACAGTAGAGAAGGTTTGCATATTACTGTATATTGGATGCCATCACAAATTAACATGTTGTATGTAACACAAAAACACAGAAATTTACTGCAGCTGCAAGTCTTATGGGAAAATACTTAAATCTGACGTTACTATCAGAAATTCTTTTCACACAAAGTTATTAATATTAGGATGTTAAGGTTTTGGTTCAGTACAGTGTCCTTCTCCTTATTGTAAATGTAAATAGCATACTTACTGATTAAATGCAATACTGTCAACTGGAATTTCCTTTATTGCTACTAGTCATGTTGGCCTAGTGACAGAATATTTTTGTGAAATTCTTTTTGAAAATAATATCCCAGTGAAAACACTTGTTGACTGTAAGACTAGCAAACAATATCATCTGCAAAACGTATTCCACGGCGAATTGTTTTTTAAGAACCAAGCATGAATATAATGAAGCAATTTATACCTTATACCTTTCAAAAAAACACATTTTACGTTTTAGTTTTATTCTTTACTAAATGGCCTCTGTGAATGGATGTTCTAGCCATATCTTCAACCAAGAATGGGGCATGGTTAATTAATACAAATCTCATACCAATAATGTAACACCAATAAATACTGGTGACAGTGCCTTAAGTTTTGTTTTCTTATAAACGGAGTCCTGACTCACTTACAATTTCAATTTGCAGGTCTATTATGCAATGTGCCACCTTAGTATGCAAGTCTCAGGTTTTAATAACTGACAGTTCCTTGTATGTGTCACACAAGAGGAGACCTGTCAGCCATTTTCTACACTGCTGTCTTTCATTTAGTCTCCCTTTTTCTCCTTTCCAGGTCATGATGACTGGCTTAATTATTGGACATTGCCCTGAACGTGTGCTACTTCCAAAGCACAGTAATGTGGCAATTTATTAGAACAATGACTGCCTATTTCTGCTTACTCTGCACTTCTGTACATCCTAACTAATGAGCTTTCATCCATTTGTGTAGAGGGCTTTTTTTTTACCACTTTTTCTTGGAAAAAACCAAGAACCGATAAAACTAAATAAAATGTGCAAAATCTATCTTTCATTTGTTTTTATCAAGCTCTACGTTTGTAAATGTCATTTTACTTTTGTAATATTCTACACGTTCAAAGACAATTTATTGTTTTTGAGGAGACATTTTACAGGATTTTATACACCAGATGGCTGTTCCCAAATCTGAACTGTTAAAGGCTAAAACACTTCTTTAGCTTATCAAGATATGCACTAAGAGTTTATGTTGTAATTTTTTGAGAAACTGTAGGTTAAATGATATAATAAGTATTGTGATACCATTGATTTTGAGACTTTTTAAAGCACTTAAGTACAGCAGATGGCAGTCAGAGCTACAGGGAGCCAATTCACATCCATGCATCCATATATAAACCTACCAAATCTAATTCTATGGCTGCCGGAGGCCACAGCCTAAAATGCAGTATTGAGTGCAAGGCAGGAACCAGCCCTGGATGAGTTTTAAGGATATGCACCAATTTACATTTAAAACAATTTAAAACAAAAACGGAGTAAGCATTAAATGTATCATTAAATTTGCAAGTTAAATGACTTTTGAAAAAACTACTATTAATTGCTACTTCTAAATACCTTTGTGAAATTAAAGACGTGCTCATCTCAAAAATGTTTAATCTGATCATAATTACAAGGGATGTTCAAAAAGTTTCTTTTTACTCTATTTATTAAGAATTTCAAAAACAAATTGTATCATTTTTCTACATACAGGTAGTCCCCCTTTGTTTGCGATGCAATTTTCCCAGCGTCATACCAACTTTTTAATGCCCAATTACTATTCCTCCCGCCTTCACTGTTTCCAATGAAAATGCAAAGTGTGGAAACGCTTTGAACATCCCTCGTATAAGAAAGAAGGTAACTTTTAACATTTTGGTTCATATTTATTTACACTACATTTTAAGTATTCAGCAATAATAAGCAAACTGAGACATACAATTGTTTTTACTGTTCTAATATTGATCTGGTTTGTTTTTTGTTTTGGATAGCACGGTCAGCCCAGGTATGGATGTATATTGATTGTGTTAAGAAAGTGGATAGATGTGTCTTTTGGTTTTCGGCACAAGCTACACATTACGCATTAAACAACAAAAAGATTCAGGCTAAAACTTATATGCTGCATGTGATGCTAGATAATGAATATCATACATTCATGGATGGAGACATGATTTTTTCTACACGTAATTGTTATCGGTGACCTTTTTATTTCACTTTGCAACTGAAGCTTTACACTAAGTATTAAGCATTCTTAAGAAGAAGACTGAAACATGATTGTTTTTGGTGTTTAAATTTAAGTTCATTTGTATCCAATTGAAACTACAAATGGAGCAGCATATGTTCTTATTTAGCACGTAACTTTCATTGTTTACATTTTTGTTGGAGTGCACAATTTTTTTCTTTCTTAATTTAGGCTATACTCTGAGCATTAAGCAATCTTAATTAAACATTATAAATAGAAATAGTTTCATATAATGTCAAGACATTTAAAACCATTTACAATCAGGACAATATCAATTTTCTATGCTCACATGGGCAGTCTGACACTGCCTTATGTGTTAATATTGTAAATCAAATCAAAATTCAGTTAAATCATACCAATTGGCATTAAACGAAAGAAAGAAAGAAAGAAAGAAAGGAAAAAGAAAGAAAGAAAGAAAACATTGTCTTTATAGACACATTCTGCACCTCTTGTCTACTAGACCAGCTCACTGATGTGCATTATAAAAATCCAGTCTATGGATATGCACTTATGATCATCAAAAGAGTCTTACTCTAGGAAACAATATATTAAACAAACATTGTTTGGAGAAATGCCAATTTATATTAAAACAAATAAACAAATATAACATTGCTATTCTGTTTTACAAAATCCACATATTAATGACTTGAATTTGTTTTATGCTCACTTTTATGTTTTAAGTCAACACTGTCCTACAAAGAAAGAGATTTACTGACTTGTGAAGGGATTTCCTCCAACTCTGAGAAATCTCTCATCCAATGGATGGAGGTGCCCTATGACACAAAATGCAAGGAGCTGATGAGTTAAAATTAATGGGAATGAAAAATATTTATTTTATGAGCTCTTGTGTTTAATTCTTCTTAAGAGTCTACATTTCAAAGATATTCCATTTGCCATTCTGCATTTCATCCTGTCTTGCATATAAAGCTGAAAGTCTGTGTCTTTTCAGAGAACATTTGAAACCTTTCTCCCAGACTCCTGAAGCAGATCATGAACTCCAGGCAGTAAATTGGCCTTTTCTTAAAAATGCGTATGCTAACAAGTAATGATTAATCTTGCAGAAGTGGTAGGATTAAATAATTATTTTTAGATGAGTAGATTGCCAGCTGCACTAAAACAATGGCCAAGGTGTAATGTAAATAGAAAAGCAACATGAGTCTGTCCACTGAGAAAAGTCCACAGACTGGAGACTGTTTAAAAACAATGGTGAACACTTACCATTCTTAAGAATGCTTAATGCTCATTCTGCTATATAGCATGTTTATTTCAGCTTCCAAACTCACACAGACTTCATACAATAAACAACATGTTACTGAGGCAGTAAAGATGATCCTACTACTGCATACTCCTTATAACAACCTTTGCACGTTTTGCAATTTTTTTTCTTTAATTTCCTAGAACTTTTTAAAGCCTGTTTTTTTTATCACAGCACATTTGCTGAATGTTTCACTGTGAGGGGATTGTGTGCATTATACATTTCTTTATTGTAAAGTCATTTGAGCTTTTTCAATGCCATCATTGCAAACAATTATCTCACACAATTATTTTAGCAGTTTTCTCTTTTTTTCCCAGCATCACCTCTAAATTCTAGATAAATCAGACTTTTCAAAATTATAAATTATCCTCAATGTCATTGGGTATAATTGTTCAGAAATGCCACTTACATCAGAAATTTTATTATAAGCCTCTCACATCTTGAAGGCTGAGTTTCTGCTTTGCAATGTTTACTACTCAATTATGTACCAACATGCAACAAGTAGAAGGGATTTGTGGAATTTAGAAATAGACAGATGTCACTCTTTGTCTTTTATTGTTAAATCATTTGCACTCACTAATTGTTGGTGTATAAATCTCTCATTGTTTATTAATTAAAGATCATTTTACTTAGCCCCTTTTTTAAGGGCTACATTTAACCATCACGTGGATTTTCACCATAGACAGTGCAGTGTTGCCTCACAGTTCCACAGATTTGGCAACTACTCCTAGAACAGTTGCAGTCTTTATGTTTAATGGAGATTTTCCATATTTCCAAGGATTTTTCTGGGTGGTCTGTTTTCTTACCATATCCTTGGGACTCCCACTGTGACTGACCTGTTGTCATCAGATATTGAAAATTACCCAGAGATACTGCTGTTTATACTGTATTGTATTTGGCACCATATACAATATCATCTCATGTACTTTATTACGTCGCCTCTAACTTACTTTAATTATATTTAAAGTTTCCTTTGTTAATATAAGTTATAGTATTACATATACTCATTCTTCCAGAGCCCCAAACAAACATATTACAAAACAGCACATTTTAGACCAGCAAATTCTGTAACAAAGTGTCAATGTGGAGAAACAAATAAGAACACAGTGTCTAAAAATAAACCTAAACTCAAAAAATCAGAGATGTCACTGTTGTCGTTGTCAAATAATTTTTTTTCAATCTTAATGCAGGAATATAATGAAAATAGGATGTGACCTTGCACAATTAGGAGGTTAACAGCTGATACGAAGAGCTGAATCTAAGCTGTTAAAACAGGAAAGAGGAAAAATAAATGATAAAACAAAATTCCCTGTGTATGTGGCATTTTTAAACAAGCATGGTTAACATTGATTTCCTATAAATCTAGCATCTTCAGCTGTCAGTGGTTACCCTTAAAGAATCGTCATTGTTCAAACAGAGGGCAAATACTTACTTAACCCAAGTGCTAAAAAGACATCCTGCCTCAGATGCACTTACATCAATAGTACACAGCAAATAGCACATTTTCACTTTAGGTCTTAATTATTAATCACTTGGGTTCCACCAATTAATTTTCTATATGATATTAATCTTCAGTCATGAAATCCCTAGTTTCTGTCAAGATACACCTTTTCTCCTTAAATGGGAACAAGTAGCCTTGTATAGTCTGTAATCACTGGTACTTTATCCATCACTAGACACTTTACTGTATCTGTGGTTACTGGTCATCCTAGGTATCATATTTTTTGCACATATTATAATACTGTGATACTGTACTGTATTTATTACTGTGGATTGGAAATACACCACTATTTGTGGTATTTTATGTTTTTTATTTATCTTACCTTATATAGTTTACATGATGTTTTACTTACATGTACTGTATTTGTTTTAATTTTGCTGTGAGCTTCTGGAACACCTACATTTCCCTTAGGGGATTAATAAAGTGTTATCGTATCTTAGTTATACTAGAGTGAATCTGGATTACTTAGCACTGTTGCATTTTTTCTCTTTTGTTAGCAGTAATGGAAGTTTCTTAACTTTCATGATTAGCCGCACTTCCTATCAACTACTACATTTCAAATGAGAAAAAAAACAAACCACCTAGAGAAGAACTGTTGTCAGTCGGCAGACTCAATCCTATTTGTGTTGTCAGCATAGAAATGTTACTGTCTAAAACAAAATAAATACTAAACAGTAAATCTTTACAAAGGGAAGAGTTGAGAGTGTCCACTCATGTAAAGGGCAATTAAGACATACTTTCAGCTTTATATATCAAAACATGCATGAGTGCTTCGTCAATATCTGCTAAGTGTCTGGTTATTAGAGAAACGTACACCAAACATAAAGCAGAGTACAAAGACAAAGGTAACATTTTGCACACTGATAAACTTTCCAGGATATTGTAATACACAGTGAAACAAATTAATATAGCCTATGGTGACATTGTGTAAATCAAGCCTATAATATAAAAGTACTTTTAAAATTTTATTTTAATCAAAAATCCAAAATGAGAATCTACTGTGCATGATAAACTAAGAAATATTCAGGTTTTTGTTTCTAAGTGAGACTTTCACAGGGCTCAAGTCCTTATTATGAGCTAATGAATATGATTTTTGTAAAATCAGCTCAGCACAGAATTTTTTGGTTTGCTTACAAATGAAGCATAGTAATGTGCACTAAAACTTTTGCTCCTCATTAAGGTATTTTTGATTTTTCAGGAAAAATTCATTGCTTACAGTACCACTAAAAGCACAGCAGAAAGTGATTTACTGCAACCTGACCAGCAAACCTCAGCCAGTCCATATTCCTGCATAGCCTGTACACTGAAAAAAAAAATGTGATGATTCACACTTAATATTTTCAATCTGAACCAATATAATTCTTTTTAGCTTATTGACCCCACACTTTTTAAGTTGAGGCAAATCATTTCAGAGCTATTGGGTGCAATTCACTTGTTTTTTTTTACTGAAGTAAATCTATTTTTTAAGTTGTTCTTCTTTTTTGGCAGTTGGAAAGCCATCAAACTGGAAAGTTTGACCGAAAGAATATACAAACGGCCCCTCAAACACAG